>NC_137467.1:182370664-182608164 GCF_964235325.1 Thermobia domestica | reverse complement strand
GACCACACATGACTCTGTTGACTGTACGCCATATGAGTGTAGTACATAACCTTCCATGAAACAGTGTAAATCAGAAGTAATTTTTATTATTTTCTACTGTCTAGTATACAGAAAAACGTTAATATTGGTAAGGACATCCCAGAAACAATTGGATCTATTAATATATTTATTATTAGTAGTAGAAGTAGTAGTAGTGGTAGTAGTAGAAGTAATAATAATAATAATAATAATAATAATAATAATAATAATAATAATAATAATAATAATAATGTGATTCATTATATTCAAAGTTATGAACAAAGAATCCCTGAAACGAAATTATGATACAAAGGTCCAAAACTTCTTTACTTCCTCGTAAGATAATCAAGAATAAATTGCCCACTACATATTTGGATTGGGCATCGCAGGAGCATGAAATTTTCGTATAATATCCACTTCTACTGTATATCGTTACTATTTAATTATAATCATGGTTTTGAGGCTTCTTGCTGCCCTCTAACTCTGTAAACAAGTGCTGGATTCAAGTTGTTTCCTAATGAGCAGTGACGGTGGTAGATTATTCATTTGGGAGGATATATCGCCCCCAGAAAGCAGAAAGGTGCCAAGTGCCAAAATGCCCATCTTCTCTGGAGAGCATTGAAAACGAATGGAACACTAATTAATTCCGATTCTTTCTTTCTTTCTTTCTTTCTTTCTAGAATTCAGTTTTCACTGCAGACCTTACATATTATCTCCTGCCACTTCTCTCCTTTCTGCACATTAAACATGAAATGGGTAGTCAAGATATGCACTCAGTTGGAAATCAAGGAAAGTGGTGCTTAGAACCTTTCTGCTTTCAGGGGGCGATATATTGTCCATTGTTATATGTATATTGATGTATATTATTACATTGATATATATATATATTGTTATATACTGCTATTGCTACTGTCCTCAAGACAGGCCAAATTCTAGAAAACACAATTCTCTCAATAGAAATAAATGCACTTTTCAAGACGAGACAACTCTTTCATGACAATTTTTCCAGAGGAGACAGCACCAATCTGGAAATAGCTTGGAAAAATTAAAGAAAAAGGCATCATATTTTCTTACTTTTACCAGACAATTGCATTCTTAATATTTATGCCGTGTTTATTCATTTTTTATTACCGATAATTGTTTCCCTAGTTATTCTGCTAAATTATCGTTTGTATGAACCAGTGGCGTAACTGACGGACCCGCAGGGTTTTGGGGCCCACCGAGAGGCAAATGCCAAGAACTACAGGCTACAAAAAGTGAGCTGAATATGGAATATCCATTTCCCTGAACAACATTATTTACTTTAGAAAAGAAAAATATGCTCTAGGTGAAAATTCATCCATTCTATCAACATCAGTTTAAAAAATTATCTTAGAACTTGAAAGTTAATGGAAAATAATTTTTGCCTTTTTCGGTGAGTATTAATTTTAATTGTAATTTTATTATATTCCATGGATTTATTAAGCATTGTCTTCTACAGAGATATAATATAGTGGGAAGTTAATGGGAAGTGGGGCCCAAAAATAAATCTGCGGTGGGACTCGACATTTTTGCGTTGCGCTACTGGTATGAACCGTATTTCGATCACCTCGGGGAATAGAAGACAGTGCCTAGTCTAGGCAATGTTTGATTCTATGTAGTGTGATGGTTACATTTTTTGAGTGAGTAGCGCTGCAACGTAGTGTGTCTTTTCTTCTTCTTATTATTATTATTATTATAATTATTTCATTTTAGTTTCATTATTTTGCGTTATTATAGTGTACGTTCTTGTGTAACACACTTCATATTCTTGATGTAATATTTACGTGTGGAGAATAGAATAGGTTCCAAAATGTAAGTGTTTTGGATTAATATGTTCTAATAAAAGTGTACCTGTATTTGGTGATAGTGCACACAGGAAAATATTTAGATAGTATTTTTATTTGAAGTATCAAACGGGAATGTGCTCTGCCAGAGATATCGAAACAGAAACAAAAGAGTTTACTGACGTTACTGTTACCAAACCCCACTTAGGTGATGGAGATCATTTTCTTGTGCACAGACTTTCGATGAATAAAGAATTAAGAACTGCAGAAATCATTTACCCATACACACCAATTAAACGACTTTATGATCATATTAAAACGAGGTGAGGTATCAGTATTTAATTGCATTTTGCTAACAATAATAATAATAATAATAACAGAAGCATACACTGACTGAGAAAAACTCATGGAATAGCAGGTCACTGATTCGCGGATGGACACCACGTGTGTTCAACGCCACCTACAGGGCTCCGCGACGATTTCAGTTGTGTGTAAGACGTTGTGGGAACTGGCTGTGTGAGTGATCCAATAAAATGTAATGTCGTCGTGTGTTAACGGCATTCGAACATGGCATGGTAGGTGCCCGACGCATGGGACATTCGATTTCGGAGGTGGTGCAGGAATTCGGCTTCCCACGTTCAACCATCCCGAGGGTGCACCGAGAATGGGTGAATGAATGTGTCACAGTCCACAACAGATATCATACTGGGCGTCCAGAGGACCTCAATGATCGAGACCGCCGACACCTGGGACGAGTGGTCAACAGAGGCAGGAGAGCAACTGTGCAACAAATCACGGCACAATTCAACACTGACCGTGCTAGAAGAATCTCCCAGTGCACATCTCATCGGAACATGTGTCCTCGGATATGGGAGCCGTCGCCCTACATGTGTGCCGCTGCTAACCCAGCGTCATTGCACACTCCGGCGTGCATTTGTCACCAATCACCACGGATGGACACTGCAACAGTGGCGTAACGTAGTATGGTCCGACGAGTCACGTTAACAGCTGTGCTATGCCAATGGGAGGCACCGTGTGTGGCGCAGACTACTCGACGCGATGGATCCCGAATGCCAAGAGGGCGTAGTAGAGGCCGGTGGGGTATCAGTCATGGTGAGGTGTGCATTTTCCTGGTATGGAATGGGATCCCTGGTTGTTCTGGAAGACACATTGACTGGTCTGCGTTGCTCGGAAACCATCTCCACCCGTTTGTGATGATTCAACACCATGACGACATTGCGGTCTTTCAGCAGGACAATGTGGAGACGCATCGCGCCAACATCGTCCGTGACTGATTTGATGAGCATGCAGGTCAGATCCAACGACTGAACTGGGCACCCAGAAGCCCTGATATGAAATCCATTGAGCATATCTGGGACGTCCTTAAACTCAGGCTCCGGGCACTGGATTCTCAACCCACTAACAGGCCACAATTGGCTGTTGCTATGCAGACTGTATGGTGTGAACCACATTTGGCGTAGGTCAGTGAAAAGTTGACCCACAACCCACTGACCCACAAGCCATCGTCACCCATGATCCAGTGACCCACCATCCATTGTGACCCACGGTGACCCACGACCAAATATGACCTACCACACACTGTGACGCACTGTGGCCCACTACCCACAGTGACCCACTCTGATCCATCACCCACCATGCCCCATTCTGACCCACCACTCACCCTGACCCACTCCGACCCACCAAAACACATCCTCATCAACTTTGACACATGATCCACGGCCTCTTCTGTATTGACTAAAGAGTTTACACTTGTAATAAAACCAGGTTGTGAAATTCTAACTAATCTGAGTTTGAATTTTGAACGGTCAATCGCTCAAGGACCGCTCTGCTACGATAACTGTGGTTCTGACCTTTATTATATAAAATGATAAAGTGTTTGCCATGAGTCAAATTACGATAAGTTTCAATTAAATTATCATGGTATAATTATTTTCTTGTTGAAGTGTCGATACTTTTCAGTGGAAGAAAAGATGAAATTTGAAAGTCTGAAATCAAGGTAAGTAAACCAACGTAAAGAGGGAAAAAGTGTAAAATTTTCCATAAAATTATGCATACAGTCCAAACTTAAAATTTCCGTGTAATTAGGTTTACAGTATAAATTTTATGTCAATTTTTCTCACAACGTTATTAGTTCAATGCTATGTGTCTAAGCGCTCCATATAATAAGCATAAACTTCAGCAGTTATTATAGTAGAAAGCAATGAATATTCATAAAGGAGATATCTTTTTTTAAAAAAAAAGTTAGGACGAGTTCTGTTTGTTTTCAATAAAGTGTTAATGTACTGAATTTCAGCTCCGTAAGTTTAACGGCTTGTGAGATACATTTTTTTTGCACAAATACGGATCCCCACCACCTCCTAAGGATATGTATTATAATGAGAGCGATATGATAACATCCCAGTTTGGATTAAGGACTAACTACATACCAAAAGTAAATTCATTTGACTTTGCAATTTGGCCGTGATGATCAGGCACACATAATTAGATTAAAATTTTATATAATAATTTATATATTACAGTGATTCAAAAATGCACTTTTTCCCCTTAGTTAACTCCTCTAAAAACTCACAGGTCTCGAAAGCCAGGTAGTAGTATAAGTCCTATTGCTATTATTACAATTACACATACTTTTGCTATAGTTCCTAGCCTTGCCAATAGAGTTCGAGACACTACGCTGTGATCAGGTATCGCACGTGTATCTGTGAGACAAGTGTGTTCAATCTATTCCAAGAATTGAGAAAGATCATCTTTCGAGGGAATTAGTTAGCTACTAGATTTTTGCTATTATCATCTGTATTCTTTACAGGTGATTCCTTGTCTTGATTCTGCTGTTTTTCTCTGATATCGGTTTGTCAGTCCACTCATACCCTGAGTGGGGCACAACACTTTGTGAAACGCCAGGCTATTTACTAACACCTAGACGGTGACGCAAGCACTTCAGTGTTTTGCGGTACGCCTACTTAATTCAATCTCCTAGTGATCTATATTATCCTCTCCCGCGGCGCTCGACCGACGAAAGGCTCTGCCTTTCTGAAGTCACTTATCGACGACCATGCCTAAGACTCCGGACTTTTCTTCCCAGGGCAAACACCAAGTCTTACTGGTAATGGCACCACCTAGAGAATCACGTCGAGAGGTGGCACGATCTCAAAAACGCACCAAACCTGCTAGCACCTCCCAATCATCCGATGGCTCTCCACCTGGGGATCGCGAGCGCTCTCGCTCCCCCTCTAAACCTTCCTATACTGAGGCTCTCAAGAGTCCTCCTAAGTCTAAACCTACTGCATCTGATTCTTCTTCTTCTGTTGCCAGCACTTCAGTCGACCAACCTATGGATGGTACTAATCCTACGCCTGCACAAACTACCATACTTTTTATTCAGATAGACCCGGCTCTACATAATATTAAATCCTTTTATATGAAACTGCTCCTTTAGTGTACTCGCCTGAATTTACAGTAACTCATTAAAACTCAGAATGATATTATCCTTAAAACTACAAACCCAAATCTCTATCGACATCTGATCTACAAAGTTGGACCAGCCATGTTCGGAACCAATACAAAAATTCAGCTCTTACAGTTTCCTTGCTTAAAAACACCAACTCCACCCAAACGTTCTCCTTTACTATCTGTAGTAATTCGTGGGTTGACCCTAGTATTACTGAACAGGAATTGCTGGAAGAACTCAAAGCCGATAACATCCATCCGAGTCGTGCAACTCGCATTAAGAATGCAGAAGGTCCTACATACATGGTGAGACTGCTTACAGATAACCAAGCGCTTATAGAAGATGTTCTTCAAAATGGTGTCTTTATCTATCGTTGTCACCATCGCGTCGAGGCATCTCGCACGCCACCTCCTATCTCACGCCGTTGCGAAAATTGCTTAACCTATAACTCCCATATGACCACTCAATGCACTTTTCCAACTAAATGTGCACACTGCAAGGGCCCCCACAAGATTAAAAACTGCACCCTTCTCCAACAACCTCCGGTATGCAACACCTGTGATGGCGACCATCCTACCTATTCTTACAAATGCAAAAGTAAACCAAAACCGCTGCCAGATAAACCTGAGACAGTCGTGCCACTCCGACTCCACGCTTCTTCCACTCCTGTAAATACTTCAACTGGCACCCAAACCTCCTTACTTCCTCCTCCTACAGTTGAAAATATCTTACAGTTTATCACGCTAGTATTGCAAAATGCCTTCCCGTTTCAACGCGAACATTTTATCACACGCAACAAAAGCTGCCTACGACATCTTTAGTATCAATATGGCAGCCACTTATTCTGGCCTCTACTCTCACTTTCATTTCCATTCTGAATCTACTCCTCCTGTTCCAGATGGCGGGGCACAGCAATACGAAGGTAGTCAAGCTCCTATTTTCTAATATCCGCTCGCTCAAGACAAACCGAGTTTTACTTGAAATCATGGCATCCTTCCTAAATGTAGACTGTCTTGCACTAATCGAAACTTTCTTGAAAACTACTGACCGGTACTACTTTCCACAATATCACCTCTTACGATGTGATATCCCTAACAATATTGCTCGTGGTGGAGCTACTCTTGCCATCCGTCACTCCTTACCTCGTCGTCTTGTCATCCCACCATATTCTGAGCAATATTCTGAACACGTTATCAGTACCGTCTATTTTCCAGCACTTACTTTGACCCTAGCAACCATGTATGTACGATCTACTCAACCTTTGCCATACCGCTTTTTCACTTACTTGGGTGTCAACTTTAAAACATACGTAGTTCTTGCGGACATCAATTAATTATCACTCACGAACTGCGGCGCAAAAACAGCGTCTCCAGGACTTCCTTCAAACTACCCATAGTTCTTGTATTCCTCTGCCACACCACACTCGGCCTGCGAGTAACACCACCCCTGACGTGGTTATAGTCAGTAAGAACCTACTGCCCAATTCTTCTGTGGAGGTACTTAGCTCCGTCGGCAGTGATCATCTCCCGCTACTACTTACTATCACTCCATCTGACACACAATACAGGGAACGACCAGCCTCCCCTACAACCTACAATTTCACGTGGGAGAAATATCGCACGTACATCACGGATAAACTGGTTTCTACTCCCACCGAAGTCTCGTCTCTAGCTGACATTGACCATGTCTCCACATTTCTTAGTACCCTCATTGCAGGCGCTAATGAACACGCTGTTCCTAAACGTGCATTACACTCGCATCGCCCGAGCCTACCACCTCACGCAGTCACTCTACTTCACCGGTCTCATGCCTTTCTGGCCGAACACAGGCGAACTCACGATACACTTTCTCTTACTCCATCGACAGTTCCAACGCATGGTCCAACACTACGTCATAGCCCGGAAACGCCTCGACTGGCGAAATTCTTGCAACGAGTTACGCAATGAAACCAATGCCACTAAATTGTGGCACTCCTTTAAACGGCTTACTTACCAACGCCGGGGTTCCAAATACCCTATTCTGGTCGATGGCAACGTTCCTGCAACGGATTCCGAAAAAGAGGCCACCTTTGTTACATACTTTGAGGATGTCTTCACGCCACATGATACTCCATTATTTTACCATCCATCTCACCGTGTATTACCACTTTGGGCAATGCTGAGCGACCGTTATTTACACCTGCACTAGACCATCAACTTGATCCAAGTAATCCTTTAACAGCTCTAATTACTAGTGCTGAAATCGTCACTGTGCTTCGTCGACTCCGATACAGCTCCTGGTGCCGACACTATTACATACAACCAAATTCGACAAGCCGGAGAGGCATTCCACCTTGTTCTCGCACAGTTATATACCACCATTCTCGCAACTGGCCATTTTCCTCTTCTCTGAAAGCTCGCGAAAATTGTGGTTTTTCTGAAACCGCAAAAAGATTCTACAAATATCGGCTCCTATCGCCCAATTAGTCTCACCAACGTCTTCAGTAAGACCATGAAGCGCATAGTAGTCACACGCCTTCATCCCTATTTAGAAACTGAACATCATCTGCCCTCAACGCAAGCCGGCTTCCGACCATCATACAGCACCACAGATCAACTGCTTAAGCTCTCGAGCCTCCTGACTAACCACTTCAATAAACGACTACCTTCTGTCCTAATCTCATTTGATATTGAGCGAGCATTCGATACGGTGTGGCATCAAGGCCTTCTTTTTAAACTCCTCCATCTTCTTCCTCTACCGTCCGTCCGTCTCATAGCCAATTTCCTGCATCAACGCCCTGCTTTTGTACAAATAAACCAGGCTCCGTCTCACCACTTTGTTCTTCGTGCTGGGGTACCACAAGGTTCCGTGCTCTCCCCTTTACTCTATATATTATATGTTGAAGATATGCCACAACCTCGACCACCCATCCATGCACTCCAATTTGCTGACAACACAGCCTATCTCGCCTTGTGCTCTTCTGTTGATCCTATCAACACTACTCTCCAACCAGCAATCGATCAGTTGGTCACCTGGTGTCTGAAGTGGAAACTCAAACTAAACCCGGCAAAACCCAAATGGCATTATTCGCCCGCAACCGCAACAAATTTTGTCCGACACGAAATCCTGAGCGTCTACATCTTACGCTCCTCGGTTCACCGTTGACCTTGTCCAACAGTGTGAAATATCTAGGCGTCATTTTTGATAAACATCTCACCTGGAGAGCCCACCTTTCTCAGTTATAAACTAAAATTCGACGCCGAATAAATTTGTTGCGAAGCCTCTGCGGCACCAACTGGGGTCTCAACACCAGGCTCCTTCTCCATACGTATAAGGTATTTGTCCGCCCAGCTCTTACCCATGGTCATATTGCTTGGTTGTCTGCTCCTCAGCACTTCTACACCAAATTACAAGTCCTGCAACGTCATGCTCTGCGCACCGCTTATTTCTTACCGGCGAATACCCCTACTAGGGAGGTCTATCGGCACACCACCATACCCACGCTTTTACAACATCTATATCGTCTCCGCACTCGCTATATACAGAGCCGTATAGCTGAAGCCTACCGAATTCTTGGTGCTCTGCTCGATCAGACTTCTGCACGACCACGGCATGCCTATCCACCAATTGACCATCTCCTTGCACTGCATGAACATGACCAGGCCATGCCAACATATAACCCACGTCGTCGCATCTATCAAACCCATCTGCATATCTATCGTCCATAATCTCTCCTACCCTGCACTTCTTCTACTGCATCTAAAGATATAATCATGGTCGTACATCAACACCATCAATAGCTTCCTGTATCCCATCTATAAACAGGAGCTTCTAACAATTCTGTTTTTCCCCTGGCCCCGGAGAAGGCGTTACCTTCTGTGGCCCGCCCAGTTTTGACTGGGAATAAAATTGCAATTTAAAAAAAAAATATAATTACAAATATCAATACCTAAAAGTAGCAGAAGTTCTTTTTTCACTTAGATATACTCATCTGAGGTAAGTAAACAGAATCAAGTGAAAAAGGAAGGGAAGTGCAAGCCTTGAAAGTAAAACGTAGACAAATTCAGCCGTGTTCACAAGATGCTGTCTACAATTCAGTGAGCAGAGTGGTTTGATAGGTCAGGGTGAGTCGGTGGGTCATAGTGGGTGGTTTGTCACAGTGGGTAGTAGGTCAGAGTGGGTCGTGGTGGGTTGTAGTGAGTCACATGCTGTTGACCCACTGACCCACTAAGAAAACTTGACCACTGACCCACTCAGAAAGCTTAACCACTGACCGACTCCATCTCTGGTGTGAACTGCCTCCGAGCGTGTACCAGGGACTTCCAGACTCCGTTCCACGTCATACCACTGGGTTCCACAGGCCTTAGGGGGCCCGAAAATATATTAGTTTTGCTCATTCAATGTATATTTAAACAATAGGTCTAACAGACGTCCTGATAAATTTTAAGGTATTTAATTTTTCTAAATTTGTATCTTTTTTTTTACTATAATGCAATGCAAACTTTCCGTTTCTGTATCACGCTTATGCTGTGTTGGCTAAAGAAGATGGTAATGATGAGATTGAATGATATGCTGAAGTGAAGAAAGTGGGAGGAAGCTGGAAACATGATAACCCCGTGTAAACCGATTCACACGCTGTTTGTCCACCACAAAGCTCATTTGGCAGGAACTGGGATCTACTAGGGACCCGATGCACCAAAAGTGAACATTCTACCATTGAACCCTTTTCTTATTATAGATTTAGGATAAACCAGATAGAACCTTAATGGTATTCGAATCTCTTCATGATATTTTCTAAAATATTATCAGTGGAAACAATGGAATCCCGTTCTAAGATTTGGTTAAATTTTATGAACTAATATTTTTAAGTTTCTAACTTAATAGTTCAGCGTTAAATTTAAATTATACTAACATTTATCTCTTTTTTATATTTATTTCCCGTCGTTATACTACTATTTATCTTATGTTCGTTTTCTTTAGGCTATGCGTTTCTTCTTCTTTCATAATATTTATGATTGGAAGCCAAATGTCACTTGAAATACACTCATTTTTTAATTAATGCTCTTGTTTATTTTAATTTTTATTGTTTCCCATATTATTAATTTTTCATCTTTCCTTCTGCCTTTACTACTTCTGTCTCAGGTAGAATTATAAATTTTCCCCCCAGTTAATTGCTCTATGTAATTCTATTTATAGGTTGATATAATTTTTCACCCTTTCTTGAATGATTCGCTAAGTTTATTCCATAAAACATCTCTTACGTTCACATTTTATTCCTTATAGCTCAGTGGTAGAGCGTTCACCTCTGGTGCTTGGGGTCCCGGGTTCAATCCCAGCCCCCTCCAAGTGAACTTTGTGGTGTGCGTGGGTTTTCTCGAGGTTCTCCCGTTTCCTCCCACTTTCTTCATTCCACCATTTCATTCATCACTCATCATCACCGTCTCCTTTAGCCTAACCGGCATAACCGTGGGACGTAAAACTCAAAGATTTTATTTCATTTTTCATTTTTATTCCTTATATATTCCCGTATTTCATAATAGTAATTTATATTTAACGTACCTGGTCTCTAAATATTTTATATATTAAGGGGTGCGGCAATTATCATGGTTGGGCGATAAGCTTTCAAACTGTTCGTAGGAAGGGACTTTACAAGTTTCAGGCGAATACACCTTTTTGGTTGCTGAATATAAAATAGCAAACTTCCAGGTTGGCTGGGCAATATTTGATGGAATTACGGGCGGGCTTTGCGAGACTATTCCACTTTCAATTTTATCCAGGTTGTAATCAATTACAAGTTCGACCTTCTGGAATTCTCCCCGCATCAAAAATTTAAGAATTCTAAAGTTAACGTGGTAGATCCCTCCACGCACAGTTATCAGAAAAATGCAAGGAGAATTACCGCTTTGCTCCATAAATACTTCCTATAAATTATTAAAGCGAACACTATCAAAGCTTCTACTATTCGCCTCCATTGGCATTTGCATATCCGTCCACCTACATGTGTTCCACAATAACTCTCGTAAAGCTTGTCCGATATTGAAGAAACCCGGTCCACTTCTGCAGAAACATTCTGATTATTTGAGGTTGCAATCCATCAAGTATAAGTGTGTGAAATACTACATTCCATGTTTCAAGTTTACATGTGTACATGTAAGCCAATTTTGCAATACAAACTTTTGTGTAATACGTCGCATATTCTCTTCAAGGCCTCATAATCATTCGCTCTTCATGAAGATGAAATCAGTAAAGAATGACGTTGGAGTATTCCCTCCGATCCTATTTAGATTTCCATGATAACTTATATAAAACTAGTTCCGTTTTGATACATTTTTATGATATATTGTATATTTATGATATATTGTGTATTATGTATATTGTATTGTATTACGGACTCTTTTCCGTAATCCTCATATGCTTGCTGTCCAAACCAATCAGGAATTTGGTGATTTAGTATCCTAATGTGATATGAATGAAGATAGTTAGATAAATGGAAAAAAATCTTTGAGAATCTGCTTAACATTCAGCCAAAAACTAATGATCGTCTAGAAAAACAAATGTACACAGTAGAATCGTATATTTCGGAGCCTAACCGAATAACGTAGAAATTGCTATTTGTATGAAACACAAGAAATTGATGAAACACAAATCCCAGGGTGTAGACGAAATTCCGACTTAGTTATTTTTAGTTGGAGGTAAATCATTGTGGAATGAGATACAGTCTCATTTTTTCACCTGGAACAAGGAGGAAACACCGCAAGAGTGGAAGGGATCTATCATTGTTTTAGTTCACTAGAAAAGCAACAAAACTGATTGTACGAGTAATAATTGTCGAGAGATCTCTCTTCTATTAACTTTCTGTAACATCCTCTCAAACATCTATTTAGCAAAATTAACCAAATATGCAGATGAAACTGTTGTAGACTATCAGTGCAGATTTACACGAAATCTATCAACTAAATATTTACTATTCGACAAATACTCGAAAAGAAATGAGAAAGCTACGACTCCATTAAGAAAGAGGCATTGTACAACATTCTTACTAAATTTGGTATACAGAAAAACTAGTAAGATTAATTAAGGTGTGCTTAAATGAATCCCAAAGTAAAGTTTGCGTAGGAAAATACTTGTCCACAAGCTTTAACTTTGAGAATGAGCTAAAACAAGGAGATGCGTTGTCGCCATTATTATTCAACTTTGTTCTGGAGTACGCTATAAAGAAAATAAAAAATTACAACCAGGGCCTAGAGCAAAATGGTATTCATCAGACTATGGCGTATGCTGATGATAGGAAGAAACGCAGATGTTTAAATAAACGTTTGGAGGGACATGGGTTTTGCAATACACGCAAAGAAAAGTAAACACACCTAAATTCGCAAGGATCCTAATACTGGAAATTATGGATACGATAAAATATGAATAATACTATCGACAAAGTAGATACTTTCAAATATTTAGGAATAATATTAAAAGAACAAAATTACATCCACAAAGAAATTAAATGCGAATTGAAAGAGAATTTGGTAATTATGTTTAGAACGTTTCATCGATTAAAGAAAACTGCATGTCATTACCTGTTCTCGTTTGTGCTCCATGTATATCTATTTTCAAACCGGAAGTTGTAAAATTCAAACACTTTGGGTTTTAGTATAGAGTTAAGGATGGAGACGTAATGTAATTTAATATGTAAAATTGAAAGTCACTATGTGACTTCGTATCTCTTCAACCCCCGACCAATCTCAATCAAATTTTCAACATACATGAGATCGTAGCAGGCCCGACCTGGCCCAGCGAGACACGGGACATATACCCGGTGCGCTCTCCGAAACATCACATTATAAATAAGGTACAAGCTTTGTTAATATAATAAATTCTTACAATTGTTATTGGTAAAGAACCCGTAATAAGTGCAGTGCTCTCTTTGCATAAGGCGCACTTGCGAAACCACATCAAAGATAAACGGTTTTATTTATTCTTCTGTATGACATAGTTCTATACAATGAATATATACTGTTATTATTGGTAAAGAATCCATGAAAGGTACAGTGCGCCCTGTGAAACATCACATTATAGATAAGTGCTTTTAATTGTTGTTCTATATACCTCTTCTGTATAGTAAAGTCATATAGTGGCTATTCATAAAGAACCTGTGAAGGGTATAGTGCGCCCTTATAAAAGGCGACCTGCAAATATATATATATATATATATATATATATATATATATTGCCAACCTGAGTTGCTCTTGATAAAATTTAGTAAAACTTGAATATGTAGAGCACTTTGAGCTTCCCAGATTGATTTAATTTGCATGAAGCAAATTTATATTTACTTGCATTTATATGAGAGGTAAGTTTGGGGATACTTTATCACTGGTTGCATTGTTTGAGGGCCAACCAGAGCCCTATTAAAATGATAACAACAATGTTTATTTAAACATGTGTATTTTAACAGAACTAGTACTCATTTATGTGTGAAGTGTTGTTTGTGTAATGAAGACTTAAGAAAGTGTAATTTAATGTGTAAATTATGTATAACGAATTGGGTTAGCACAGAATTTGGTTGTGACACATACCTGTTGTTGATGATTAGTCGAACCAAGCACTGAATGATTGTATACTAGTAACAGCAGTTGGTTGTATTTCAACGTTGAACTTCTTAGACTGTTCTCTTAGTATTTGAAGTTAATAATGTTTTAACTTGACGAATTGTAGAACTTTAAATGCTACTTTTCTAATATTGATCCTCTGACAGTGATCCTCTGATAATGATATCATTGAATAAAATAAAAGGTTTTTATACAACTCAAACTGCTGACGATTCAGTAATACGGTTTCAGCACTCGGGCCGATTTTTGTCCACGTGCGTCCCAGATTTAAAAAGATTTTATTCAACCAAATTCTCATAACCTCAATTCAATCATGATGACACGAAACAATGTCACTTTCTTGATGTCCTCATTGTCCGAAGAAAAGTGTGGATGTTAACAAATTTATTACATAACATTACAAGCTCTTGTTGATAGACTAGAATTCATACAATTTGAAGTATACACATATAAATTCTTCTGCATACCATTTTTGTATCATACAATTGCATTTGGCAGAGAACAGGTAAAGAGTACAATCACTATTTCAAAAAATATGTATAAAGCCAGTAAAGCAATTAACATGTAGGTCTATTTGGTAAGATAATATAGGAATTTTTCGTGCTGCTACTCATTTATTGCAAAAAAGAAAAAAAAAACTTTCAGAAGCTAAGAGCAATTCATATAGCGCAGTTTAAACAATTCATTTTTTTTAAAGAAAAGCTCTTTATTTACAAATTTGATTGTTCCTATATGTTTTAGAACAGTGTTCGAATAATCAGTGCCTATTGTATTTCTAAAATATAGCTACATTGATTTATTAGTATATATTTAGCTTCATTTCGTTTGACGTACAATTATTACAAGAACTAAAAAGTGTTTCTCTAGTAAAGACGTTTTCATAGCTTAGCTGTTTACGTTACTAAACAAACATCGGTAGGTGATTCCTGACACCGAAATAAAACGAAAAATATACACCAACCTGGGTGTAACATCCGAAAATTTGTCAGAAAAATGTATAAACATTCATAAATCATGAACAAAACGTCGGATCGAAGTCGGGTAAAAGAATGTCCATTATTTTTATTCGTAGATTCGATTAGTGTACAAGCGATGGCGCAGTGGCGATGCAAAAATGACTCCGAAAGAAACTGGAGTATTCCTTTGAGTACTTTATCAAACGTTGAATGAGGAAATGAAGAACAAATTAAGAGATTTCAACAATCAAAAATAATAGTACATCGTTCAAGTTAGAAGAACACTTAGAATTCGAAAGAAAGAGAGATATACATGTGTGATTCATCTATTTTGTCTCTGTACAGAATAAAGTCTCGGAAGAAGAATTTAAGTGAAACGAAGTCTTTAACGTATCACACTTATATCTCCTAAGCTAATGGTAACGGATGATAAATGAACGGCTTCATATCCAAGTTACAAGTGTGTAAAAGTTAAAAAAAATAACTTTGATCCAGATTAGATTAAAACGATGTGTATAGGACAGTCAGGCGGCATGTAAAGATATATAACATGTAGTTTCGAAAAATGCAAAGATCATATGTGATGAACGTGTGTACAAGGAATTCTCCACATAACCCAGGGATTCCAAATATTTTATGAATACATATAGGGCAAAAGTAAACTGCATTAAACGGTTTCCTCCTCGTAATTTGTAATTCCGTGGAATATGATACTTCTGTGCACGGAAGTAACAAAAGTGGACGAAACACGGGATGTACACGTTGCATAACGATACAAAAAAAGGCGCTGGAACAGTATACTTGATCTATCCGTTAGGTGAATCTTCTTCCAGGGATACTTTTGATGAAGTTTCCCCTTCCTTCGATTTGGCAAACCTCAATTTTCCCCTGAGCTATGAAAAACTATATTGCTATTGTGAATATACGAAAATAGCATCCTAGTGTAGCCCACTTACATTTTGATTTTGTCACTGCTGAGAATTTTTTTAAAAGAAAGCTCGTTGGAATTTCATCCAGAAAATGGGGAAAGTCTCTTTTCGAATTTCCAATGTAACTTCGAGCTGGATGGAATACCTACACGGAAGAATACCTACGGAACTATCGTCCCTTGTGTACCAATTGCGACTGGCTCATAGAAGGCTGTTTTGCAGTTTTGTTGTGGAATGGCGTCAATTAGCGTGGCTGAGTTGTAATAGGCATCTACGCAACTTGTGAGTGATATACATAGTCAGATGCTCTACTGTTACGTGTGGAATTTCTGTATAACAAACAGGATGGGAAGTGTTGCGTTCAACGGTAGAATGTTGTGTCCAGGTATTCACGGTCGTGTAAAACTGTAGTGTAGACATTGGTGTTTAAGTAAAATTGATTGTGCTAAACTGTACATGCCTGCGCAATGGCAGATTACCGTTACCACGAGCTGGCAGATATGCACCTAATTTATGGAGAAGGAAGGGGCAATAGCCCAGAGGGGAGGCGTTTCTATTGTGACCGTCGCCCTCAAAAGAGAGAAACTTTCCTTATATTTTTCCACGCTCCCATATTAGCTTTCGAGAGAGGCGTTTCTTCAATTTCTCCTACGTGAAATCGGAGGAAATAGCCCCTTATGGACAGCTGAACTTGAAGACGGCATACGTCGAATGATCAGAGACCGTCTTGAAACTATCATGTGTATGGCGTAAAAAACCACATGCAACTCTAGTAAACGATCACCAGCAGAAATTTGGTGTGGTATGGTGAATAATTTTGTGGTAGGATCTTATTTATTAACGGCCTGCTTGTGTGGGAGTACATATCTTTTATTTTTACGTAATTTTCTCCCAAAATTGATAGAACATCTGCCCTTGAACATAAGACAGCAGATGTGATTTCAGTATGACAGTGCACCTGCACATTTTGACAGGAATATGCAGACTTACCTAAATGAAACATTCCCAGATCGTTGGACTGGGAGAGAAAAAACTTGTGTTATGAGAATCACGTTCATCCTACCTCACGCAGCTTGATTTTTCTAGGGGATACGTATGAAACGCCTTTTGTGTGCCACGACAGTCGAAGAACTTGTAGCTCGATTTAATATAGCTGCGGCAATCATATACGAAATTTCAAATGTGTTTATTTATTTCGGAAAAACAACAGGCAAATGCCTAATTACAGTTTTCCCTTATTGTAACGTGTATGTAATATACTTGAAAATACACATATAATAAAATAATAATATGACCTCAATTCCATCGTAATACACTCTAAAATACACATATAATAAAATAATAATATGAAAGCAAAATATACGTTAAAATACAAATAGCATGATATACAGGATACAACAAATTTATGTAAAATGAAAATTTTGTTTGCAACTAAAAATATCTATATCTGGGTGTTCTTGTGACATCTTATTATACAATATACACATTTTTCTGACAGGCGATACATCTAATGCATTAGTCCTTTGCGCTGAGAGATGGAATATGTCATTATGGGGTCTCGTTGCTCTATTTGGGACACGAATTTTGATTTCTGATAACAAATATTCTGAATCTATTGAACCATGAATTATTTTATGTAAGAAAGATAATATGAAATGACTTCTTCTGCTTCAAGAGATTGTAATGAATATTTGTTTCGAAGACCTTCGTAGTTCTCAAATTTTGGATATATACCTGTTTCTTCATATGTCAAAAAGCGCACAAATTTATTTTGAATGTTTTCGATTTTATTTATATATTTCTTACTATTAGAACCCCATATTATCGCTGCATATTCCACCTTAGACCGTACACAGGCAGTGTATAATGTTTTGAGAGCATTAGTATTAGAAAAATCACCTCCTAATCTCATCACAAAGCCAAGATTCCTAAAGGCCTCACCAATTACTCTGTTGACATGAATATCGAATGATAGGTTTGACTGCAGAGTTACTCCAAGATCAGTAACATAATCCACTCCCTCAATTGACGTTTGATTAATAGTATACATATTGCGTACATAGTTTATTTTCCTGGTGTATGATGCTACTTTACATTTTCTAATATTTAGATGCAACTTGTTTGATTCACACCATTGGAAAATAGCATTAATGTATGTTTGCAAAGAATTTGCGTCTAATTCCGTGGAGATACTGCGATAGATTATTAGATCGTCAGCAAACAAAAGTTCGTGGGAAGATGTTATTACAGGTGGTAAATCGTTAACAAATAGTCCTAACAGAGGTCCTAAGTTCGATCCCTGAGGCACACCAGAGTATATGACATATTCCTTACTTAAAATATTCTTGTATCGAACGCGATGTTTCCGTTGGTAAAAATAGGATGCTATAAATTGTTGAAGATTTTATGAAAAATTGAATGTCACAAGTTTGCTTAGAAGTATATCGTGATTAATTACGTCGAACGCCTTGGAGAAATCTGTATGGATTATATCTACTTGTTATTTTCATCAACTTGATTAGCTATAAAATGTGTAAGTTCTGGGAGATTAGTTACAGTTGACCTCTTTGGCCTGAAACCATGTTGAAAGGGAAATATTACTAACCGTACATGTGAGTAAATTTTTTCGTATATAATAATTTCAAATATCTTAGATGGGACAGATAGTAGGGTTACCGGTCGATAATTTTTTATTTAGTCTGTAGGACAGCCTGTTTTGGGAATGGGACTGACGTCACTAATCTTCCATTTCGAAGGAAATGTAGAAAAAGCTATTGACTTGTTAAAAATAACTTGTAGGGGATGTTTCAGTATTTCTGAGCACCCTTTAATGATATATGGTGGTATTTTGTCCGGTCCACAAGATGACCGTGGTTTAAGTCTTTTAATACCATTCTCCACATCTTCGATGTCTATAAAGATAATGTTTAATTTGTCCAGGATTTCTGAATTATTGTGTTGCTCCATAGGAATAAGATTGTAGCTTGATTTATTGTGTCAGTTGAAAATTTGCCATAAACGCGTTTGCAATATCAGCATCGTCACTCAAAGTTTGACCATCATAATGAAAGATATTTCTTCCCGAATTACTCTTTTTATTCTTAACATACGTCCAGAAAGTCTTAGGATTATTTATAATATTGGCCTCGCAGTTGTTTAAATATATATTGTACCGGTATGCATTAGAAATTTCTTTGATCACGAGCGGAAAATCCTGCTTCGCCGATGTCATCTTTGCAATGCGGTCAACGGTCGACAATACCAGACTGTGAACTGTTATTCTTCACAGCTGTCTCGTATACACATACTGCATTGCACAAATACTGTAAAGGTACCTCTGAGTATTTAACAGTTATCCTACCTTGTACAAAACAGAATAAATCAGTACTTTGAAACTGTATTTCTTTCTTTCATTGTGCAACACGTACAACAGCTTGAGTATCGTCGAGTTTCATTCCTTCTGTACTCGGAGTTATTATCTTCCACGGAATTACGCATTACGGCGAGGAAATCTTTTAATGCAGCTTACTTTCACCCAAAGTATATGCACATAATTTATGAGAATCACTGTTGTCATGTGAAGAATGCCTTATACTCTAGTTCATCATACATAATCTTTTCCCACTGACTGTCTTATGCACATTTGTTATAAACCTAATCTGGATCAAAGTTATCGTTTTTCCATTTTCTCACACTCTTGTGTTGAACAGGAAGCCGTTCATTAACCATCCGTTACCATTACGCTAGAAGTTATAATTGTGATACGATAAAGACTTCGTTTCATTTAAATTCTTCTTCCGAGAGTTTATTCTTCTTCCGAGTCCAGGAATCACTCGAAGGAATCCAAGTCCAAGATTCAACTCTTCCAGGTTCTGTGGGAGCGGTGGTACATAAACGTTGTCTTTAACGAAACCCCACAGGAAGAAGTCACAGGGTTTCAAATCAGGTGACCGTGCAGGCCAGCTGAGACATGCTAAGTCGCCAGCTCCTTGACGACCAATCCAAGGGTTCGGTAGAGTTTCATTCAGATATTCACGCACTTCGCGACTCCAGTGAGAGGGTGTCCTGTTTTGTTGAAAAATGAAGTTATCTTCGTGTAGCCTCGGAAACAACCAGTTTTGTAACCTAGCGAGATACTGCTGACTGTTAACCATGTTTCCATTAAATAAGAATGGGCCGTAAGCAAATGATCTGGATATCGCACAAAACACATTGACTTTGGGTGAATCTCGTAGGGTCTTGTAGATCCCAAATTCGAACAATTTGTTTGTTTACCTAACCACTAACACGGAGTCGCTTCATCACTGAACACGATGCGTTGTACAAAAGTGTTATCATTGTCAATAGCATCCAGAATCTCGTTACAAAATGCCACACGTTTGCGATTGTCATCAGGACGCAGAGTTTGTAACAGCTGTAACTTGTACAGCTTCATAACCAACCGACATATCAAAACACGCCAATTGTTGTTGTCGGCACTTGTAACTCCCGACTGGCACGACGAGTTAATTTTGAAGGACCACGTTGGAAAGCAGTTTGAATTCGTGCAACATTTTCTTCAGGAACACGAGGGCGGCCAGGACTGTTTCCTTTACATACACACCCTGTATCTACAAACTGTCGAAACCATCTGCGAATGTTCCATCCATTCGGAGGATCAATTTGGTACCTCAACCTGAAACGTCTTTGCACTGTAATCACGGAATTGCACTTCGCAAACTCGAGAACACAAAATGATTTCTGCTGCGGAGTGCGCCATTTTAAACACATGACGGTTACCAAGCAAAACAGAAGACAACTCACATCAAGCGGCTATTAATATAAACTAGACTATATATTCGTTTCTGTAATAACCGACCCGAGGCGCAGCGATCAGCGATCAGCGATCGATAGTTTGGACAAGACAATTCTTCGTAATACGTATATGCTTTTTGAAACAGGATAGCCTCACGCACAGATTCTTCACACAATCTGCAATATAATTTTATTCTTACATAATATGACAGTGTCACAAACTGTCGTATCTCAGTTTTCTAAACTTTTCAGGAGAGCGATTTTTAGGTTTTCACACAACTTTGAACAGCCATAACTCAAAATCTATTTTCTCGAAAGGAGAGAAAATTTACCAAGTTGTAGCTTAAATCATAAGAAATCAGTGTAGAAAGTTGTATGGAATTTGTCTGTAAAAGCTTGTGGAAAATTTGGCGGGAAAAAGATACGACAGTTTGTGACGATGGTAATCCTCTCTTGTATAAAAGATACGACGCATATTTTTTTTATACTGAGAACTACATTAATAGATGAATAATCGGAATATATTGCACTTTTATTGAAAAACCATGTTTATTACACAAAATAATTTAGCAAATGCTCCCTGAGATTCTTGAGGGTAAAACGACATTCCTGAGAACACACAAGAAACACAATATTAAGAACATACTAACCATAACATAAAATAATGCTATCAAGTTGTCATTGCCAGAATATAAAATCTTGCAAAGTAATTTACAAATTGTATGCTTTGATATTGCACTTGAGAAGGTTGGCTAATGTGCTAAGTTTCTGTAAAATTGAACATGTTCAGGGTTTCGAATGATTGGAGTTGGGCCTGGACACAATGATAACGAGTCCTCGTAGGCGTGGGAGACCCGGGTTCGATTCCCGGCGGGAGCTCATATGGTTCGGATTCCACGTTAATCAGTAGGTCCACGTCTCATATAGCCTCGCTGCTGAAAGGTACGTTAAAAATCAATCAATCAATCAATCAAAACGAGTCCTCGTACTTCTCTGGAGCGATAAGTTTTGACAAGTCTGCAAAGTAGGAACGTCTATCTGGTGGATTCAATCTGCGTTCTTTTCAGTGAAATAGTTATGTAAGTGTCCTCAAAATGACTTGTCTTAAACTGAATGCAGTTTGGATAGTCTTTGTTCACTTTCACTTCGCGCATTTCCGTCCAATTGATTGGATCTCCATTTTCGTCACATCTAACTGACAGAATACCAAGACATTGGGACAGAGATCTAGTCTCATACATCGCTTCTGTCAACACAATGAACGGTATATGGGTTCTTTTTCCTTGCCGGTTTAACAATCGGTTCAAGTTGCGAGAGTACAAAATTACTGCCACAGTGCTTAATAGATGTGCTTATAGCACTGTGGACTGAATCTCCCTCATTTTGTCGATGCCTAGATTCAAAGAATCGGAGAGAAATTTCTCTGATGTTCTTACGTGTTTGCACCCCATACCCCATCATAGTAACCAACCTGAACTCCTACTAGGTCCATCCTGTATTTCTCTAACTCATTCGTTACGGATTTTAACGCGCCTCCCTATAAAGAATTCTAATATTCCATGTTCCAAATCTCATGTCCATTTTCTTTTGCTGATGTCCTGCCAAGTTATCAGTCTTGGTCCGAGGCTTCTGTGATTGTTTCTGAAAAAGTATATTTTTTTCTATTATAGGATGAGTTTGTTAGCCTCACCCAAACCCCAAAGCTGGTGGGCCACTCCTTATCTGCCCGTAACTGCTTATTCAGTATCTTCGCAGCTAACCTCTATATCTAAAGGCCTTCTCCTCGATCCGCAACCTGGGGCCGCGGTGGCTCAGTGGTAGAGCGTTCACCTCTGGTTCATGGGGTCGCGGGTTCCAACACTGATCCCGCCAAGTGAACTTTGTGGTGGACAAACCGCATGTGCGTGGGTTTCCTCGGGGTTCTCCCGTTTCCTCCCACTTTCTTCATTCCATCATTTCATTCATTTCTCATAATCACCATCTCCTTTAGCCTAACCGGCATAACCGTGGAACGTAAAACTCAAAAATGTCATGTCATGTCGATCCGCATCCTGAGTTGCCCCATGCCGTGTAAATATATATATGTATACAGCCCCGCATTGATCAAGTATATTATTCTAGCTTATAACTTTATTTGCTTCGGCTGTTCCGAGCTTAAGATATAAGTAAAATACATTAGGAACAAATGATAAAGAAACTAAGTGGATAACAATAAGAAATGATATAAAAAGCAATCAGTTTATCAGTACGGGACTGTATACCTACTTCTGGGCAACTTTGTATATATAAACAAATTGTTTTGAATATAGGCGTATCTGTCCAGTTGCGAAAGATCTGTTGCTCACAAACTGTCGTAACTCAAGATACGACTGTTTGTGAAAATGATTTATATGATTCATCTTAAGATACGACACAGTGACGTCATCACCACCGTCAAAACAACGCACATTACAGATGTGTCGTTTTGGGAAATTGTAGAAATCAGTGTATGCAACTATATAGTAAAATATCTCAATTTTCGATTTTTTTGAGATACGACACTTTGTGACGCTGTCGACGGGAATGGGGAATGGCGGAAACTTCATAACGAGGAACTACACAATTTATATGGTTTATCCATCATTGTTAGGGTCGTCAAGTCTAGGAGTCTTAGGTGGGCGGGTCATGTAGCTAGAATGGAAGAAAGTAGAAACGCTTTTAAAGTCTTGACTGGAAGACCAATCGGGAAACGACCATTAGGAAGACCGAGGTGTAGATGGGAGGACAATATTAAGATGCATGTCGCAGAGATTGGAATACAAAGTAGAAACTGGATGCAGTTAGCTAAGGATAGAAGTCAGTGAAGAGCTTTTGTGAACGCGACATTGAACCTCCGGGTTCCATAGGCCATAGAGTTAGTTAGAGTTAGTTTTATTATGAAGAGGATTAAGTAAAAACATAACCTAGATTTTTTTCGCAAAATGTATTCATTTATTTAGTAGAGATTTGTAAAACATTTTGGTAGCATGATTGCTATTCTGAAGAACATTATGTTGACAATGAACTGTATGAGTATTCTTATTTAAATTTTAGTATTTGTGGAACTCTTGATGCCTTTTTAAAACAAATAATAGCAGCTTACTTTCGCTCGTTTACAAAAAGAGAAAAAAGCAAAAAGCAAATCACTAAGAAATAATAATTATCATTACGTTTATTGTATTATACAATTAAAATATAACATCCTTAAAGGTATGCAAGTTTTTAACAATTATGAATCTGAGGTCCAGCGTACCGGCACCTTTATTTTTAGAAATAAATCTCTGTATATATATATAAACACTTCATGAACTTGTGATCCCAAAGCCGTGAACCCCCTAAACATTTGAGTAGAGTACTGATTGTGTTTCCCTTATGATTTGAACGAAATTTGAAATGCAAGGACCCTGTGAAGGTGACCACAAACTTTATTATCAAAATTTCTTTAATGCTTCTCAGTTTATCTTCGAAACAATCAATAACGAACGAAAAATAAATGATTGAGTTTGATTTTGAATCGAAATTCGAAATATCAGTGAAAAGTTGGCCCACCGAACCTTACTTTGTAAATGACTCTTAATATTTTTCAAAACAAACCATTTTCTCTTCAAACCAATCAATAAGAAAGGAAAACGCGTTATTAACTTGAGTATTGAATGGATATTTAAAAGCAGAAAAAACAGTATGAAGTTGACCACGAAATGTATCCTACAAATATTGTTACGATAATGGGGGCTTAGTGGTAAAGTTTAATGTACTACTCGGCATAATGCTATTAACTGTTACGGTATGTGGGGTGCTTAGTGGTAGAGTGTACCGTTTATACATGACAAGTCTCTACTAATTGTTATGAGTATGGGGGTGTAGTGGTTGAATTTATTGCTTATGTTTAGTGAAAGTTTATTAATTGTTACGAGCAGTTGTTTTTAGTGGTTAGCGCGGGCCGCTGATTGGGAATTGGTGGCCAAATACTAATATTTTGGGTTTTTTTATTATAATTAAGACGTGTGATAGAAACCACACAGTGTGTTTGTGACGAGCGTGAGCACACATTATTTTGTTTAAGATAAGTATTATTAGGAACCTTGCTTTATATGGAGTTAAGAATTGTTTTTTTCCCAGTTAGGTGGGGCTGTGAATAAATAATATTTTGTATTTAATTTTAAATAATTTTATTTTTATAGATTTGTTGGTATGAAGTAAGGCTGAAAGAGAAAACGCATTGAAGTTGTAGCTTAGTTAATTTGTTGTTGGTATTTGAATTTAGTCAGGTTTTATTTTATTTTAGGAGAAGTTTAATGAAGAGAGAAATTTTAGAATAGTAGAATTTATTACAATGATAGGATAGTATATAGAACGAGTATAAGTGAGAAGACTGAATGCAATAAATATTAAGTTTTTAATTTATATTAATTTTTTAATAAATACTAAGTCTAGGAGGCTAAGTTGGCAGGTCATGTAGCTAGAATGGAAGAAAGTAGAAACGCTTTCAAAGTCTTGACTGGTAGACCCATAGGAAAACGACCATTAGGAAGACCTAGGCGCAGATGGGAGGACAATATTAAGATGGATCTCGCAGAGATAGGAATACAAAGTAGAAACTGGATGCAATTAGCTAAAAATAGAAGTCAGTGGAGAGCTTTTGTGAACGCGGCACTGAACCTCCGGGTTCCATAGGCCATAGAGTTAGTTAGTTTAGTTAGAATTATTTAGTTGAATCATATTTAAGTTAATGTTGTTTATTGGCTATTTTAAACGATTAAGTTTTTATGTATGTTTATGATGTTATTATTTTTTTTAAAGTTTTGTTTGAAGTTGCGAAACAGAATAAAAATTATAAAAAGGAAAAAAACGAAGAAACGAGTAAAGGCACGCTAAAGTGATTTAAGTTATTTTGAAGGGACATAGAAGTTTGTTTGATTTAGGCTATGTGCAGGGCGATACCGGTTGCCAAATTTTAAGTTTGAAAATTACATTTTACAGAAAAACTCAGCGCAGCGGCTGTTTACACATACCTGATTGGTATTGGAGACTACCGGAGCACGTTTGATTGTTTTGGAAGTTGGAGAAGAAATGAAGATCGGAATTGATTAAGGCTGTTTTTGCTTTTTTTATATATAATACCTGCTCAAGGTTGACTTTGGACAGAAAACGGTGGGAGGAGGTGGAGTGGGGAGCTATAAAAGAGGGGGAAGGAGGAAGGTGGGGGTATGCTTTGAGAGAGCTACATTATCGCCATGTTTTAACTTGGTGGAGAAATGGTTAATTTAACCGGCTGTATTTGCTACAAAAATGCTTTGTTAAGAATATTACATAGGATTTGATATTTCATATTTTTATTTTATTTTATTTCGTTATTTATTTTTTTACTTCGTTGTTTGTAACCATTGTTTTATACAAGGTACAGAACGATTTATATTAATTATTTATGCATTTTTTTCTTCTTTTAGCCCTGAAGCCCCTTTTGTTGGCTTCAGCCGGCTGGAGGCCTATGCAACCAGGTTAACTGAAGTAAATAACCCGTTTTCCGATACAACTATTCCGAACCTTTTTCGTTCTGATTAATGCCTTTACGTTTTTCACAAGAAGCGCGGAGTTTACAATTTAGGAGTTGAAAGCCGGCCATCAGGCTTACGCGCCTTATGTAACAAATTTGCCTCGACTCATTTTAAAAAAAGAAAACAAGAAAAGAAAAAAAGTCAAAAGTTATTTTTTGATACAAAAGAGGCGATAGACTTATGCATTAGCCTTGCATATAAATAGGTATACCTTAGCAGACTTGTAAAGAAAACACTGAATTAAGGAAGAGAAAAATGCATTTTGTTTTGAAACGTTTTTTTTCTTTAAGGTTAAGTTTACTTAGTGTTTTTTGTAGATGCTCGGAGAGGAAAGCAAAGGGGATAAAGAATGGAAATGAATTGCTGGCTATGTTATTTTTTAAGATGTGTAAAATAAGGATTGGGTGTGAAGATTGATGGAGTTAAATATAGGTTAATCCTGGAGGGATTGACGTGGTTGTTTGGAGTAACCTTTATGGATGAAAGGTCGCGCAACCCTTTGGTTCTTTCTACTTATGTTTATGCATGTGTTGTAGTTATGAGATAATTAAATAAGGTGATTATTAACAACAATATTTAATCTAATTATTAGGAAGGTTAAACTATATAGGAAGCTTACGTTTTTTTATTAATACATGCTATTGCAACCATTACAGCAGGACCCAAAGGATTACCTTACAGAAGTTTAACTGTGGAACGAATTAACATAAATTGGCTGAAAATGCACATCTTTAACAATATTTAATTATAAAAACAAAAGAAGTATTTAAGTAGAACATAACAGTTAATAATAAATATTATTATTATAAGGCCACCTTTCATTACAACAATAGTTAGGGACAAGGTTAGCTAACAGCAAACTTTAAAACAGTGAAATATAACATTTGAGTATAGGATGTTTTTGTATTTTAGTTAATCTTTTTGGTAATGACGGGAGTATCCCCGCTTACAATATAATGACTATTTTATAACAAGACGTTATTACCCATTTTGAGTTTTAAAGACATTATTAAGAACTTTGAATATAAATAAAGAAGCTTGTTTTTAACATAGAAAGAAAAGTAAACTGAATTATAAAAATATTTACTTAATGAGAGATTAGGTTGACTAGTGTGCAATACTTTTTATGCAATACTAAGATAATAGCAATGGTTTTTTTTATTTACAGCAAAGTACTTATTTGGTAATGATATTAGTAATTAATATTAAATTGGGTGATGGGTATAATTATTTAAGCAAATGTTATAGGTTTAATAAGTAGGTAATTTTACAAAACGGTAGAGTAGCTTAAAGGATTTTTACTTGAGGATATTACAATTAAAGGGAGAAGTTATTTTTTATAACAAGATACATTAGCGCTTTTTTATTGAGCTTAGATTGATTTTATAGTTAATATGTTTTTTTGGTTATACCTTTATATTTAACCCGAGGTTATATTAAGAAGCAAGTAAGAGGAAATAATTTAATAATATTGGCATACTAGCAAGTGAACAATAATTAGAAGTATAACGTTTGAGGCTTTAGGATTTGAGCTTTTTACAATACCTAATTGAGGATGTTATTGGTTTTTAACCCGAACGTACAAACAAGAAGTATATTAAAGTTAAGTTGTGGTTTTCATGTTGCTTGGGTTTTAACCATTTTAGGCCTTTTATGTTTATTGGGTATTTTAGCGAGTTGAGCCTTATTATGGAATTGTGAGTGGAAATATGAGTGAATATATTTATTGCTTTTACTGCTATTTTGAGATATATTGCGTTTTGAAGTTATGCTGAGTAACAGTATTTGATTACATTTACTATTATTTGTTAATACTGTTTTAATAGCACGTTATGGACAAGTTTACAATTAAATGTTAATTTGTTTTTGATAACAGATTAATACAAAAGTAATACCCTTTACTTATTTTGTTGTTTGAACATTATAAGCAATAAAGGAAACATCAGTTGAATATAATATAGGAATTTTAAGATAAATAATTTGATGCTGAAGGCATTGGATTGAAATGACAATAAAAAGAAATTAATGCTGAAGGCATTGGATTGAAATTATAATAAAAAGAAATTAATGCTGAAGGCATTTGATTTAAGTAGGGCACTTGGGAGATTATATTAATTGATAAGACAGAAGTATATAGAAATTTGAACATTTGTAAGGGAATGCGTCCAATTTATACGCGCATTTTCGCGTGATGAGTTTTTTGACATTGGATATTTAATTAATGCCATTAACGAGAGATGGGAATAAGGGCTCACGCACCCGTGTCCCCTCAAATGGATCGCCGTATAGATTTGGTTGCATTCCTTTATTAGGGTTTGAATGAGGAAAGAGAAAAGAGATAGAACTAGAGTTAGCACCACAAAAGTGGTATGTGATTTGTTAAGACTTTTAATGAATTTTTTGTTCCTTATTTTGTTTTTAAATTACGTTATAATTTTTATTTTTTAAAGAGTTTGTTGCCTGTATATAGAGTTTGTTGCCTGTATAAAGAGTTTGTTATATGCTACATATATTGAATAAGGAAACACAAGTAATTGTTAACGTTAACGGAAGTGGTTCTATAATTTTTTTGTGTTTTTAGCTAGAAGCAAACAGCAATTGATACAGCGAGTATTAGAGTCTTTGTTTTCATTTTTTTTGTTTTATAAATATATATGACGTATTAGGAATGTACTAAGGAGCATTTAAGAAACCATAATGAAGCAATGATAAGAATTTACCGTACATGATTTAATTAAAGTTAATATTTTACACACATTAATTTTGAATTAATAAATTATAAACAACCTTAGACTTTATCGTTTAACATTTGCTCAGCAACAAGGCTAAGCATAACAAAACCTTATAATACGAAGTAACATTTGGTGACTTTTAGTGGTTTTTAATTATTGTTATTTTAATTTTACACATAGTAGTTAATTAAATTACAATTTTGTTGCTAGTAATCATTTGTAGAGTTTACATTTTGCTTAGCACTGTGACTAAATGCGGCATAAACTAGAATGTAATACAAAGTAAGTTGTTAGTTTATTTATTTGAATTTAGTATTTTTGATTGTAAGGTTTTTTGCTTGGAGCGGTTTTTTTGAGGTTGATGGTGGGTTTGCATTATCTTTGAGGAAAGTTTTTGGGTTGAAGACACAATGGGAAAGTGCCTTTAATAAACTGATGTCCGAAGGAACAGGAAATGTTCGTTGAATTAAACCTTAGGATTGGTAGGTTTAAACTGGGCTGGGATTACAGTAGTTTACTTGCGGGGCTATATGCATTGCAGGATAACATATATATTTTGATGATGGGTATTATAACAGAGTTTGAGGTAGAGAGTTTTGACAGGAAAAGAAGATTAGCTCATGGTGTTGGATAACAATGCTGGATAGGGTGAGTCGTGACATTGCTACTTGGATTTTTTTTTAGATAGATTTGAAGCTTTTTAGGTTTTGAGTTGGTATTTATTAGATGGCTTTTTTATTACGGTTAAGGCGTAATTTTTTTAAATGTGGGCGGAGGTTTTGTTTACTGAGCATGAGAGTTTTTAGCAGTGGGCTAAAATGCTTAGGATTACTAAGACGTGATTGAAGAATTGATAATGATATGTTTTTTTTTAAAGATGTTTACTGCCACAGATGCATACTGCATTTTGGGATTGATGGAGTGCTTTGACTATGTATGAATGGATGGGAAAGAGTCCTGGGGACTGGATACTAGGTATGCAGCAACACGTTTTTTGTTACTGTTAGAGTTTTTAGCATTTTTACTTTGGTACATGAATTAGATTGCCACTGTGCATGGAACAACAGGAACGGTGTACAGTGGGTGATATACTGCTTAACGGACGAGTAAAGATTTGCAGGCAAGACTGGGTAAAGCTGGTGAACGTTTTAAATTTTTAGTTAGCAATTGGTAGGTAGACACTGACGGCTCTAGCTCTATAGAGGTTGGCACCCTGGGAGGGACCAGTTTGGATTGGCATTAGACATCAGAAATGGCACAGTTATTAAGTGGACCTGGAAAGAATAAGCCATAGTTTTGGATATATATACATGAACAGGAAATAGTGCAAACCCTGGGGGATTCATAGGTATGCGGAACCATTATTTTTATACAGCACTTTTACGAGTAATTGGTTTGCAAAATAATTTTGGTTATATTAATTGGAAGTTGGTTTTATACTTGGGTGTTTTAAAGTATTATTATTATTATCATCATCATTATTATTATTATTATTATTATTATTATTATTATTATTATTATTATTATTGTTTTGGCTATTAGTAAGATTATTAGTATGAGATGATACAGAGAGATATATGCAGTTATAAATTACCTGGAGATATAACTGAGAGATGCTCATTGTTACCATTAGGGTCTTTTAATTTGATTGTATATTTTACACAGTTTAGTTTACCATAGGAGTTTTAGTGTACCTGTTTGAAATTTACTCAGTGTTATATAACTATTAATTTGTTAATACTATAGTTGGCTAATATGAGAGCAATTAAGTATTTTTTGTTTACGGGGGACGACTAGTGTGGCTGATTACACCTTTTTGTTTGTATTGTATTTAAACCGTTGGTAATAAGAAGCGTAAAAAATTTAACGTTTAGTATACATTTGGGCTGTTTTTTACTGTGCATGTTAACTAACGGAATGTTAGCTGACGGTGTTATACGGTGCGCTGACCACACATTAAGAGGATTAGAACTGGGTTTTGATTTGGTTTTAGCTTAATTGAACAACGCTAGGAGGCAACAAGAAGGTGTGCTAGGTTACGGAAATATGAGTACAAACTTAAGGGAGTTTGAACCGATATGAGTTTTAGTGGAATGATTACGTAGGAGGAGAGTTTTTGCTATAGCTTTGGAATTAGAAAATAATTGGTGACTGGTGCTTTAAAATGACTTGGCCCTTGGTTATTTTACTAGTTAAATATGCGCGTTTTTTTAACTCATTGGAGGGACTAAGGGCAGTGGAGCTTTTATTGACAAAGAGGCATTTGTAGCTTAATTAACAGGAAAGGATTGAAGTAAAAAGTATAGAAGGTAAGGGGTTGGTGATGGACGAGCTTTTTATTGAAGGGTTTGGCTATAGGGGTTACGGGCTTCAATTTGAGAAACAGTCCGGCTAGTGATTAATAGTTGCCGGGAAGATTTTGGCCGAGATACATAACTGCAATCCTTTGTGAGGAAATAGGAGCGCGACACAACACTTTTGGTAAGAAGCGATAACAGCTTTAGGTTTAGTACGTTACTACGCGAGTATGCTTTTTTTTTGTTACGGAATTAGGAGGCGATGAATTTTTTCCATACTAATGCTTTTTTTTTATTGAGACTTTGTGATCGACCTTTTGCGGGGAGCGGGGTAGATTTGTTATTTGTTACATAAGCATTATTTTTTGGCTTATATAAGTTGCTATTGTTTTGGGTTTTAACATTTTTTTGTTATTTTTATGAGGTTAATTTAGGCATTTATAATAGAGAGGAGGAGAGGGCAACTATTTGATATTTTTTTCTACCATTTGTACTGCCAGTTAAGACATTGATCTTTTGTTTATTTAAGTAAGTTGCATTTCAAATTGCCAACTTAGAAAAAGATATGCTAACATTTACCAGAATTTTTTATATTAATTTATTTTATAATACTAATTTTAAATAAGCTTACTGTTAGTTTTTAATTAATTTTAAATTTGCTTGCTAAACGCTCTTTAATTAAGACGAAACACAATAAGAAGGGGGGATTAACTATCCAAATTTAATTTTGCCAATATATTTACTTTTTTGCAATTGAATGATTTTGCTATTTTTACTTTATATAAAGTATGTTAAAGATCTTTTGACCACTTTAACCAAAAAGAACAAATAGAGGAAGGAAATGATACATTGTACTTAAGCGTGCTTTTTTTAAAGATTTTTTCGCTTTTACTGCACGGCGTTGGCTTTTTAGCTTAGATTGCTTTTTTTTTAAGTTGCGGGTGATTTGTTTCAGCAAGTATTTGCTATTTTTCTATAAAGACACTTACGAACTAGGAAATTTTTTATTATATATCGAATATTAATAGGGTTTTTGCTTTGTAGGGTATGTTTCAACATTTCTGGGTGAATGTGTGCCGACTGGAGAATATGATGATGAGTGAGTTGCCCTATTTTGAAATTATTTCATAAGTAGTTTTAAAGAACACGTGAGAGATATTACTTTTCCCGATGAGGCTATTATATCATTTGTTTATTGTATTTTTTATTATAATGGTTTATTGTTTTTTACTAGTGCATAGGAAGTATATTTTGTTTTATAACTATTTATTAGCTAGATGGTTACATAGCTGTGGCTATATTATTATAATAGATTTTTATAAATATATACAGTATGTAATATATATAATATACATACAATATATATATAAGAATATAAAATATAAATGTATACAATATATATATTACATATGAAACAAAATATACATAATGACGATTACAAAGGTAGCAAATAAGCAATTGTATCAGTAGGCAGTATTAGCAACTGGAAAGAGAGAGACAGCGCAGGAAATGACTGGAAATAAAACAGTGGGTTTAAAACTTTTACTAAAGAATTATTTAGACGCTCCTTTAAATTTTTTTTAGTGTTTAGCATATGTTGTACCTCTTCCTTTAAAGGAAGGCTCAATTTTATAAGGATAATTGCGTAGTATATATTATTTAGTAGCTTAATGTATAGTTTGTTTACAGATAACACCCCGTCTTGTTAGTAATAGCACAAAACGGAAAAAGTAAGATAGTTAATAAAATTGTGCTGTAGCAAGTGGTGTTAATTGTGCAAGGCAGGCATAGTATGAACATAAGCAGGGAGAGCCGAATTGTTAACGTGACCGCTAAAAGATAAAACATGCACCTCCACACACACAAAACAATTTCGGTGCGATATTCGTAGCGCAAAGACTTATGAATGACAGGGATGTAAGTTAACGAACGACGGGAAAACACGTGGAGACACAAAGTAATATAGGTAAGATAGACACCGAAAACCAAAAGTTATAACTAAATTGTAAGTAAGTATTTTGTATAAAATTAGCTAAGCGAGATTTAAAAATTTGCACTCAATATTGAAAAACTAAGCGGGAATGTAGTTCACGAAGTTTTAGAGCCAGAAAATGCCGTGTTAAGGAACGGAAATTGTGCGGAAAAATGAGACATAATTGATGAGAGGGCACAAAGCTGGTGAGTTGGACCTAAAGACGCGTTTTAATATTTGTGAGAAAATTCCAATTTTGGGGGCTAAGGGTAAAACTAGTTTTTAGCATTTGTTGCGGCATAGCATTTTTGTTTTGAAAGTGGGGAGAGATGGTTTTAGTACGTGACGAAAGCGCAAGACAACAAGCCATTTTGGCAGTATTATAGCAAGAAGATAAGGAATGAAATGAGAGTACTTACTTTAGAAGTGGACGAAAGGGACACCCTAAGAAAAGAAAAAATAGGTACATGTATGTATAAATTTTGGATTGTTGCGTGATTATACAGGGTGACTACAAAAATAGTGTGAGCCCTTTAACAAAATAGGAGTTTTGTACAAGTTGCGTTGACAGTAGCGTAGTTTTAATAGCACTATAGCCTCGTAGGCATTTTGGTTTTTAGCCAAGATTTTAATATCGGAGTTTTTGAGATGGTGGGGAAAACGTTTGTTAGGCATGAAACGTGTAAGGCTGGATGGGTTTATTTTTAAGAGCATCTCAAATTTTTAGACTTCTGTCAGTATTATGTGACCTATGTTATTGTGAAGACTAGCGAGTATAATGGTGACTTTGGCATTGTGTTTAGTAGAATTGGCGTTAGTGACCGATGAGTGTTATCCCGACACAGGTAATGTGTCAGGGAGGGAGTGGGGCTCAAAATTAGCGCCCACACTATTTTTAGTTTGTGCCTAGCAAGTATTATTTCGAATCAGGTGACAGAACGTCACCAATACTAGGTTGTTTTGAGCGTACGTTTGGCAGAAAAACAATTTTTTTTGGACTAGTATGTAATGTCAGCTTTTCTAGAGAGTGGGGCGAAAGCGCGGCTTTATCCGGATTGGAAGTTGATGAGTCACACGAAATTGGGGTACTTGGTGGGTACGCCCGGTTAACGTATAATTTATACATATGACATAAAGTAGCGTGGCTGCAGGTTATAGGATTAATTTCCTGATGGCATGTTAACGGGAATGTTAAGGAAAGATTAAGTTTTGACCGAAAGATTTACGTATGCTACTTTGATGAGCGGTATTTTTGTAAGTTGAGTACGTAGCGCGTTGGCTAAGCGGCACGCAACACCGTTATGCATGTAGATTTAAAGGAAAAGATAACTGCACCGAGTTGTACGTGGGAGGATATGCGATTTAGAGCCATATCTAATGTATAATGGCTAGATTTAAATAAAGTGCGTGATTCCGCTTTATATTGTGCAATTTTAATACGGTGGGTGGTAGAAAGTTCCGCTGAAGGAAATGCAGGTTGAAGAAGAAAATGATTTTTGTCATGTATAACAGGCTCTCCAAGCGGCGTTTTACTAATGCAAAGAAAGCTAATTTCTTTTGCGATAAAAAGGACAGGATCCAGAGTGATCCCTGTGACCGCTAAAAATATGCATCGGAAAGTGATTTATAAAGACTTACTGGCATATGCGTCCCTGCACTATCCGATATACTGGTGCTGTGTTCCATCATTAAAACAGTGACGGCTTCAATATCCAAATAATGGGGTGTACGTTAAGTCTGAAAAGAAAACGTACGTTATGTGCTTTACACCATAAATATGCCGGGTGCAAAGTAACCACATTAACAACTTCGTTTATGTAAATTGATTATTTGACACACAAAAATAACTACGAGTAATTACTGTAACACTTTATGCAGAATGTGAGTTTAAGAGTCCAGTATATCTTCGACATAGATGTGAGTACTATATTTAGACTATTAACTCACTATTATATTGGAATTTTACCATTATATTACAAAACTTAATGAGACAATTAGTTTCAGCGTTATCGTTGGAGTCGTTTGCTGCAAAGAGAAGTTCCATCCGGCGGCAAAACAAGACGGTGGACGTTAAAAAAAAATAACTATTTGAGGGCGGTGCTTCCTGTTCAAAAGGAAGTTACAATCTATCATATGTATATTTTTAAGTTGGTATAATCCAGTGCTTTTATACTAAGTGAAACGACAGGATGCCTACCGCGGAGGAGATCCGTCTCAATCAACTTAGAATTTTTAGTCACTTTTGGAGGCAGATCTGCTGCCTAGTATTTTCGCCCGAGAATTACGGATGTTCACTTGCTCCCGGTACCCGAGACTGCTTTCTCGCATGGTGCCGAGGAACGTTTCGCATCAGTGACGGATTCCTAGCGGTAACACGGGAGTTGTGTGTTCAGCTCGAGGATCTGAGCGAGTTCATCAGGGTGGAACGTTCTGGCCGCCCCTCTTCCACAGTACAACTAACCATGAAGGTGGGTGTTAGGTACCTCAATTACTAAAGGTAAGTGAATAATAACTATTGTACTTGTCATATACCTGCGCGCGTGATGTAGCGAAATTCTGTACGGAGTATATTACCCATAAGCAATGGGACACTTGGATTTCAGCAGGGTGTGCATGGAGTAATAGTCTGCTGTAATTACTGTACGTGTGTGGGAGAACCTTCGAGTAATTTACGTGATTTCATATCACCGCCGTGTGTCCCATGCAATGGGTTTCAGGCTTAATCGTCTAATCCACCGGGTCACCAGTTGAATGAATGTGACCATAATTTGGTTGGAAAAGAAGGGAGAGAACTTGTATGTATCAAACGAGCAGTTCCTTATTAACAGTCTGGACTAACTTCTACTTTATTATGCGAGATTATCGTACTTATAGTGCAATGGGAAGGGAAAAGAGAGAGAGGAGAAAAAACACATTCATGGGGGCCCCACATTCGTTCAAAAGAAATTCCCTTCACACCATCAACCATTTCGCGCGCCTACAACTTCTCGTGGTGTCTTAGCTCGTCTTAGAATACGTTAGTCACTTAACTCCAGCAGGTCGGCCGCTCCACTGTGATTCTGACCAGTTTCGAAGCTCATTTTCTAACAATAACAATGTCAATTGAGACATGTTACAGATGTGAGTGGTAAATATACCTCATCGAAGTTCTCTTTTATCACGTTCGCTTCGTTTTTTTTATGTTATGTTCGTTATTAATCATACATATCGCAGTGATGTGTTTACTATAGTACTTTTCCCTGGCTATCAACTACATAGCACTACTAATCGCAGTGGGTTTGGTATGTCTCTAAGGTATATTCTCGTGTGCTCTAATATAATTAAGTTAAATAGTTTTGTATCAATATTTAATTTAAGCAGCAACTTACTAGAATGTACATGACAACATTTTCTGTCAGGTTTCACCAACGTCAGTGTATGGTTGTATGCCCTGCATATTTTTACAAAGAGGATAGCCTATGGCTTCCTGTTCCTATATAGGTATAAATAGGAGAAAAGAAGAAACAAAATTTCAGTGGTACTGACGTACAAAGTAACTGAATGATTTTCCTCCTTTTCTTTCTTTATTTTGTTTTATATTTATTATTGTTTCTAAGGAAAATCTAACATACTTATATTACAATTAAGGCACTGTACCGAAGTATTATTCTGGATGGAATAACCCAAACGGTTTAGTGGACGGCGTAATACCGTTCTTAACTGCATTAATATAAAACGAGTTCGTTTGCTTTCCTGTCCGTGTCTGCTGCTGTTCGTCCCTCATCTCTGGAAAGTATTGAGCTAATAATAAATCAAAGTATTTGTCAAATAATTTGTTCGATGATAACTGGGCCATCAGCACAGTTTCCACGGGTCGTACGTTTACACAACCCGCAAATTCTTGCTTTACCTCTGAATCAGCTATCGGACAATCTATTTCAGATTCAGAGTATTCAGAGTATTGTGATAGGGTATCCCATTCATCAGATGTATCCCATTCATCAGAGCTATTTACAAATTCTGAAAGGGAAGGAGGAGTAACGGGACTCGGTATATCAGCCGAGTCGAACGGTTCTGGTTCGATTGATGGGTCTTTTACGACTGTATTATTTATCTCTGGCAATAGTAAGTTAGGGCGTTTCTTAACCATTTGATGTGGATATCTACGAATGGAGTCTGACGTTGAGGATCCCGAGGGAATGGGGACGTCTTGCTCGTCCCTGTAATCAACCGTGGCGGGATCCTCTCCAGGGGACTCAATCAGTCGGCCAACCACTAGGAATGCTGGTAAAAATTGACCGGTATCTTTTGAACCTATGCTCACTAGTGGTATGCTAATTTGACGGGTAGAATTTGTAACTGTTAACTTCGGGAATTCGCAATGGTACCACGTTTGTATGCCACTTGAAGGTTGAAAGTCCCAGTAATATATATCCTGCCGAGGGATGTCAATTTTCATTATACATTCGGTATTATGACCTAGTTGAACAGTAGACGGTAATGCAATATCGTAGATCGGCAGACCGTCTACCGCCTGATTGGCTACTACGGTCAAGTGTTTCTGTTTGGGATCGTCCAATGCAGAACACGAAGATTTCTTAGTTATTTGCAGTTGCACTAGAGAGTTAGTTACCTTAACCGAGTCAGGTTGTTCTTTAGTTCGCGCTAAACTCATGTGCGTTGGTTTTACCAAGTGGTAAAGTTTTACAAGGGTGATTATGTGCGTGAAGTTCAAATTGGTGGGGGGTAAGTATTGTTTTAGCGTCCTCTTCAGGACTCACGGTCACCTCAGCTGGGATGGTCCCAGTAGAACTCACACTCTCAACCTGCTCTTTACTGTCTGTGGCGCCCTGCCTTTTTGGTGGCACCGACAGTTCACTAGGATCTGGCTGCAAAGTGGAGGAAGTCACGGGGGAGGAGAATTTCGGGACGTTGTCCTTCCAAATTCTGGGATTTGTCTATATTGGTGCATCCTTCTCAGGAGATGCCGTGATCCTATTTACAGTCGGTTCAAAAGATTGAGCCTGATTTCCCGTAAGGGGTGGTTGTAACATTCCTTGCGCATCCACCTGTTGAGATGAGCAGGAGGAGTGATTACTGTCATCATTCGGTATGAGGGAAGAAGATGATTTCTTCTTCCTTCCTCTGCGTCGCTTACGCCGTCGAGACCGCCGCGACGATGACAAAACTCGCGTCGCGTCGCTATTTGCATTTGAATTAGCCAAACTAGTGGTATCACTAACTTGAGAATTTATATTCTTTTGCGTCCACTCAGAGCGTGGAGAGTGAGCATCATACCGTTTATGAAAACGTTTACGGTTTCTTGGCGTAGTGCGAGTGGCGGTGTTTGGGACCGGTTCTGCATGCACGTCGGAATATTCGTTCCACCGCTGGCGCGGATATGGCTTGCTTGACTTCTTTCTGTGTAAATGTTAATTTCTGTTCCGATTATGCGGAACCGGTTTAAAGTGAGTGTAATTAACATTCTGTTTTCGTCTTCTTCTGGACTTTTGTTCCGTGGATAGCTCAAAGGAAAGATCCTGAGCAGCATTTCCAAATGCGTTGGCAATGACTAGATGTCCCGCAGAATAAATAAAACATGTCTGTTTAGGAAGTCCGCCCCAAGTATTACTGCATATGAACAGTACTCCGGTGGAATTATTGCGAAATCCAAATATCGTCGCATAGTGTTGTTTAAATGATCAATGAAATAGCACGGAACACGTATTACTCTTAGTAACTCGCTAATCTTAGCGCCGGTCCCTTTTATCCGGGTATAGCCTTTTGTAAACTGCTGGGTTAAATACTGCTTAGGTACAAAATCAGCCTGTGATAGCGGCCCCTCTATCTATCAGCACAGAGTCCCAATGGGGCCCTATCATGACCGATACGGTACACAAACTTCCGCCATCCCGTCCTATCCCATAGCTGTTAAAAATCCGATTCCTATAAGTTAGGAGAGAGGGCTTTTCCGGTTCGGCAACGATGAAATCTGACGGGCAATGGGACACAGGAATGTAACAGGGTTCATTAGCACGCTTCAGTGCTGGCCAATCTATTCTTTCGTTGCACCACAGTATTTCTGGGTGTTTTCTTGAATATGTCATGCGGTTTGCAGTTCCAGTTTCCTAAGATAATCCATATATTCATCTAAATCGTTCATGTCGTCAAAACCAAGTATTAGTCTCTCTAAAAGCTCGGGCCGCAAGCCTGCTCTGATCTTATGTATCAATTCAGTCTTATCTAACTGTCCACGAAGAAATTTGAGATCTTTCATTAGTTTAAAAATGAAGGCCAAACTATACACGCCTGCGCTCTGCTTTCTATTTTCTAAATCCTACTCAAGATTAACCCGATAATGGATAGATTGGAAAGCCGAGACTATTTTACTTTTTAATTCTGGATAGGTAAGCGTAGGCTGGGTTGCGATTTGTAGAAAATACCACGCACTGGCTGAGCCTGTTAAAGTAAAAGGAAAGAAATCTGCCATCTCCTGTGATGTCCAAGCATATATGCGTGCCGTGAGTTCGTAGGAGAATAGAAATATTTCTACAGCCTCGTATTTACCTCCTGAAAACAACGGGATTTTCACATCTTGGTAAATATGATATGCTTGAGATCGAGTATCCGCCTTAGCGGTATGTGGACCGCCTTCAGGTAGTGGGGTTCGCTTATTTTCCTTTAAGTATAAATCTGAGATCTTAGGCTTTTCTAAACTAGGCTGCGACGAAGGGTCTGAAACTGGACTAGTTTTAAATTCTCTTTCCGATTTTATATTAATGTTATCTTTGTATTCTGAGCTGGTATTTTGAGTTGAACCTGACCTTTGACTGCTACATGTTTGCTTTGAATCACTCTCATACGGGGAGAATTCAGTTGCTCTATCCGGGGGAGTTCGATTTGTTTGTGGGAAGTTCGATTTCTGCCGAGAGCGTCGCAGAATCTAATCTACTTACAATCCTAATTATCGATGGTGATTCAGAACTTTGTTCTGGTCTAACTCCTGTATTTTCCAACATGTTGGTAACACTATCTGTGGGTGAGCTTGCACTACTAGGTGGAGAGATAAACGCTATTTTCGGGGGGTTATACTGCCCGGTTTCCAGATACTTCCTCATTTCCTTAGTAGATAGTGAATCGCTAATACTGTGTTCCGAGGTGACATAAGGTGAACAGAATAAACTACTACTGGGTCTGACACTATTTTTGGGCTGCTGTGTACTTGACGAAAAAGAAGGGGGTGAAGATGATTTTGGTTTTTCAATCTCTTTTAAACATATAATTGATGGCGCGTATTCGGCGTACTCAAATATTTTTCCAAAGTTCTCTAAGACTCTTGTTTCCGACCATGATTCGTTATTGTTTGAATCCTTTTTTCCCTCTTCCTGCTTGAACGACTGAGCGGTAGAACGGTCCTCATTCTCCTTATCTTCGACGACCGAAAATTTTGTTTTACTGTCAAAGGTGTTGTCATCCTCTCCTTCACTACTCTTACTGAGCATAACATCCCTGACCGTTCTCTGGGGCGTTGATGCTATCAGGGGTCCCAATTTGAATATGGGAGGGGAGCCAATATGAATATGGGCTCCACGGAGGTAAGGAGGTGCCTACATTACTGAACGAGGTAGGAGTTAACTCTGGGCCTCTTCTGTTGGTATGCTCTTTTTCTTCCTCGGAGAGGGATTCTTCCTCAGCTCGTAGCCTATTCAATTCGTATTCTAACCACGGTTCCCGTAGAATATCGTCGTCTCCGGATTCGGAAGTACCAACGTTTCCATCCAACCATCTAACCTGTTTAACTAAATCGAGCAGATTGTCTATACTATCTAGATGCGCCAGTTTTTCTTCCAAAGGCATAACTGGGTCAATCATGACGGGGTTGGTTTGTGTAGCAATGCTACATAACACTTTGAGATCGGGACTTGTCTCAATTCTGATCATTTTTGAAAACCTAAAGTCTGTTTGAACACTAGCGTCCGTTCTTCGCACGGGAGAGTCAGTTTGAATTTCAATATCAAATTTCCCTAATATATGGTCTGTGGGTAATAAATCCTCGTTGGGAATAATTGGGTCTTTCTGAAAAAGTAATCGAATCCTTTCTACACTCGAGTCCGAGCAACGAACCACGGTGATCTGTACCTTTTTATTTTTCTTTCCTTTAATCAGGGGCTCTATTAAGGCTCCTATCGCTGGCGATAGGTCAGTTTATAATGACGTTCTGAGTTGTTCTATCATCTCATCATTATGACTTTTATTCGAGCAGTACGAATGATTTTCTTTGCGTTCTTTGCGTACTTCCTGATCAGAGGCTCTGGGTTCGGTACCTGTTTCAGCCAAGAGAGACTGAACAGTTACACCCGAGTCTTTAACTACATCCCTAATAACAGTTTCAGGAGGTTTCAAGTCAAACTGTTCTGACACAGGTTGAGACGGAATCTCAGATGGTTCACACTTCACTGGAAAATAAATCGCTTCCGGACTAATGGGTGTATTGGAAGAGAGTAAGTTGTCGTTCCTACTACCATCTTCGATTTTATGAGTTTCAGTTTCTTGAAGATTTACTAGGTTCGAGTCTATATTTGAGGTAACGCCTGGCGTCGATTCTAACTCAACAGTAGCCCTAGGGCCAACCTGGCCAGCTACACTTAGCTCTGCTATTTCTAATTCCTCTTGTAAATTCCTTTCATTTCTTAAATCCCTAGCATTCATTCCAGGCGGTGTTTCGTCTATTTCGGAGGCAAGCATTAAGGTTCTAGGCAAGGGAACAGGTCTTTCGGTTCTTTGAGCAGGATTAAGCGCAGGTCCTGCGGGGCTAGAAGCCGCTAACGGGGTTGTTTCACAACCAGTTGCAGGCAGTTCCTGCACATCCGAGGTGGGAGTGAGAGGATCTAAGTACAGACTTCGGTCCCACGTATCATAATATTTCGGAGCATAAGTAGGCAACCAACGGCCGAATTCGGGAGTAGCGTACGCTGTTGCTTTAACTTTGTTACAAAATAAGCAATACACATTGTCATATTTATCCCACATATAGTGATGTTTCCCATTCCCGGAGAGGGAACAGGGACAATGCGATTTCCCTAGATCGCGCCAGCGTTGTTTTAATTTCTCAGCAAAACTCATAGTTATTTCGTTTTAAGATCGTCTTTGCTATCTGTAAAATGTTCTCAATATAACAACACTAGGATGTAACCTACTTCCTGCAATAAGTACATACTGACAGCTACAAGAATTTACTTCACGAAGAGTCGCTTCCGCTGGAACTGACGTATAATCAGATTAAATAAGCATATATGAAATTCTTGACCTAGTTTTGTAAATAGTTATATTTCCTTCTTCCTCTCTCTGTGAACTACGGGTTTGTAAAACTAGTGTGAAGTTTATTGCCGTATTCCTATCTATCTAAGAGAGGAAAAATAAAAATGACACGTTTTGTAATCAGTTTGCTTCCTCGAATAAGATTTCCGCACTGAACGAAGAAAAGTAGTTTTTTGTGTTGTACTTAGTTCTATGCTCTTTAGGTTGGCAGGAATATAGGTATGTATCGGTAAGATTACCATGAACCAGAGCGGGTCCCCTTTATCGCTGTTACACGACTGGGATAGGTCGCCGCACAAGGAAAGGTAAGGGTTAGGGAATAAAGAGCATACAGGGAGATAGAACACAAAAAACTAATTACTATTGTAAGTACTTGGTGTCTTCCGCTACAGAGACAGGATATCTTATTTCGACGCAACACAAGAGTAACAGAGGTTCGGATCGAGTTCCGAGTTCCGATAACTGCTTACAGATTATACTCCTAATCTCATAAATATTTGTATACGGTAAGCACTGTTCCTTATTATAGCGCCACTGTTCACTACCTACATAGCATGCATGCTTCGATACTAAGAGAAACTATTAGCTGTCAGAATTCACTCGGTCTGGAAATACAAAACACAAAAAGGGGGGAACAAAAGTTACACTTAACAAAAAACAGGAGGATCAAACTTAATAAAAATGAGACAGTAGTTCCGAGTCAGAATGGCAGAGGGCTACACCGATGCACAAGCCTGGGTAAGCGACAGAAGAAGCGTAAGAATAGAAAAATGATAGCCCACGGCGCCTGCCACCAACTGTTACGGTTTGTGGGGTGCTCAGTGGTTGAGCGCACCGTTCACACACGGCGAGTCTCCACCAACGGTTACGGGTATGGGGGTGTAGTGGTTGAACTCACCGTCTATGTCGAGCAAAACTCTACCAACTGTTACGAGCAGTTGTGGTTAGTGGTTAGCGCGGGCCGCCGATTGGGAACCGGTGGCCAAATACTAACATCTCGGGGGCTCCACCATAACTAAGACGTGTGATAGAAACCACACAGTGTGTGTTCGTGACGAGCGTAAGCACACACTATTCCGCTTAAGACAAGAATCATCAGGAACCCTGCCTTATACGGAGTTAAGAATCGCTTCTCTCTCTCTCTCTTCGCCCAGCCAGACGGAGCTGTGAATAAATAACATCGCGTATTTAATCTCAGATAATCCTATCCTAATAGATTCGCTGATATGAAGTAAGGCTGAAAGAGAAAACGCATCGAAGTCGTAGCTCAGTTAATTCGTTGTCGGTACCTGAATCTACCCAGGTTCTATTCTACTCTAGGAGAAGTTCAATGAAGAGATAAATTTCAGAATAGTAGAGTTTATTACAATGATAGGATAGTATACAGAACGAGTACACGTGAGAAGACTGAATGAAATATAAGTTCTCAATTCATATTAAATTCTCAATAAATAAGATCACAATCACTTAGTTGAACCATATTCAAATCAATATTGTCTCTTGGCTATCCCAAACGACTAAGTTCTCATATACGTCTATGATTCCATTATTCTCTTAACTTCTGTTAAAGTCGCGAAAAGGAATAAAAATCATAAAAAGGAGAAGAGATCGAAGAAAGAGTAAAGTTGCGCTAAAGTGATTCAAGTTATTCCGAAGGGACATAGAAGTCTGCTTGATCCAGGATATGTGCAGGGCGAAGCCGGTCGCCAAATTCTAAGTCCGAAAACTACATCTTACAGAAAAACTCAGCGCAGCGGCAAACTCCACATATACCTGATTGGTATTGGAGACTACCGGAGCACGTCTGATCGTCTTGGAAGTTAAAGAAGAAATGAAGACCGGAACTGATCAAGGCCGTTTTCGCCTCCTTATATAATACCTGCTCAATGTCGACCTTGGGCAGAAAACGGTGGGAGGAGGTAGAGTGGGGAGCTACAAACGAGAGGGGAAGGAGGGAGTTGGGGTATGCTTCGAGAGAGCTACACTAGCGCCATGTTTCAACCTGGTGGAGAAACGGCTAATCTAACCGGCTGTATTTGCTACAGTAATGCTTCGCTAAGGATATTTTTGATATTACACATTTATTTTATTTTTATTGTATTTTGTTATTTATTTTTCACTTCCTTGTTTGTAACCATTGTGTTACACAAGGTAGTACGATTTATATTAATTATTTATGCATAATTTCCTCAGCCCTAAAGCTCCTTCTGTCGGCTTCAGCTGGCTGGAGGCCTATGCAACCAGGTTAAGAGAAGAAATAACGCGTTCCCCGATACGGCCATCCCGAACCTCCTGCGTCCCATCAGTCTCAACGTTCCCCACAAGGAGCGCGGAGTTTACAATCCAGGAATTGAAAGCCGACAATCAGGCTTACGCGCCTTATGTAGCAATATATATGGCACAATCTCAGAGAACTCAAACAATTTGTTAAAAAACATTTTATTGAGATTAACGTCTGTAGCTGACTGACATTTGTTAGTAACTGATGAAAGGTAACTACGTGGCCACTTAAGACAATATCTTACCAGTCGAGCCCAACCGAAAAACGCTCCGTAAGAGTACGATATATCTTAGTAATTGACAAGGCAAGCGTACGGCTCTGAAAACGTATATATAATTATGTTACTTAAATTTCCTCCAAGGATTAATACGCCGGTTTGCTAATTAATTTAATATTAATATATGTCTTACTAAATAGCTATTTATTAAATGAAATTGACTATATGAACTCGAATTCAATGCCATACACGTGAAACCTATGAATGTTACCAGTCTCCGTTCTCATTAACAATTAGCTATAAATCATTTATTCTAAATATATACACTTTTCCTATTACGCCCTATCCTTTATACTGGGACTAGCATATAATTCTAATTAATGGTATCGAACCCAGAGCAATTTTTATCCAAATGCAAGACGTAACTCCCTGCCTCTCGCCAATATAAGGTCTTGTCATAAATGATTCACTTAGCTGTAAATTGTCCCCGTTTAAAGCAAGCTTTCTAGTGTGCTGAAACAACTAATGACGCAAACAGTAACTACTCTGTCCTCACACTCTGTAATAATCGCGTTAAATAGAACAAAGAATGAACCAACCAATATAGACTATACCTGTGATATAAGCTTTTTATTTTTTACTACTTTTTCCTCTATGTTTTTATTATCATTATTATTTTAAAATAACTTCCACAACATCAGTAGTTTCGGGTCTTGAATAAAAGTAAGTAGCATTTGTGAAGATAACTGTATCACGGACTTTAAATTACTTTTCGTTTTTAAACATGAATCAACAAGAATTCTAAGATACCAACGTTCATTTTGAGTCAAAACCCTGATTCCGTACTTTCCCTTACGATTACCTGCGTTTCACTACAACAAGATTTTCATAGCAGCCAGGCAGCTAAGTGAAAAATTACGTTATCATGCGAAGCACACACGAGTTTATTAAGGGACGTGGCTTCCTACGAACACACAAACAACTGCGTACGTAAGAGTTGTGGTTCGAAACAAACAACTCTGGCCTCAGTGCCCATAGCAAACGGACAATAAAGGATGCTTCAAAATTTTTTTTTCAACCAATAAATTTCGCTACAAACCCTAGCGTCAGAAGTGTGAAATTGTTGATGTATATCACTAGGTTACATTAATTGACTAACAGGTTTTAAGCTCAAAGATTGGAGTTAAAGGTAGGTATTAACCAATAAGATTTAACCAAATATAACTTCCTATCAATGACCTTAGATCCGTGGTTCTCAACCTAATTCCTACCACGACCCCTATTTTATCACATTCTCTTGCCACCGACCCACTTAGAAATATAGTTTCTGGTTTGTAATAAGCTTGTGTGGGATTTTTAATATACCTATTGCAGAAATCTCACGATATTAATCTTTCTATAATAGTAGAATCCATTTCTTACACACAGAAGCGGCGGCTCATTGGTAAAGTGTTGACCACTGGTGCATGGGGTCTTTGGTTTGATCCCATCTCTCGCCAAGTGAATTCTATGGTGGACAAACACCATGTGCGTGGGTATTCTTGGGGGTGTTCCTGTTTCGTCTAATTTTCTTGATTTCACCATGTCCTTCATTTCTCATTTTCACTGTCTGTTTTACCCCATCCGATATAATTGTGGGACATAAAACTTAAAGATTTCATTTCATTTTTCTTTTTCTTCTATGTAGTGAATATAGTAACTTCCCCAAAAGCGAATGTATTAAAACCAAATTTAATAACTTCATTCATATTACAAATATCGAATCCGATGCGTCATAGGGGCGCGGTGGATCAGTGGTACAGGGTTCACCTCGTATACTTGGGGTCCCTGATTCGATCCCAGCTCGCGCAGTGTGGACTTTGTGGTGGATAAACACCATGCTCGTGGATTTTCTCTGGGTTCTTCGGTTTCCTCCTACTTTCTTCGTTCCACCATTTGATTCATTTCTCATCATCGCGGTCTCAACTAGCGTAACCGACATAAGCATGGGACGTAAAACTAAAAGATTTCATTTCACGACATTTCTGATGCGCCATACTGTTTCAAAACTAAATGTCGTTTGAAAACCCTTACTTTGCATCAAGTGGTAAAAAATACAGTGATTTCAATTTAGATCTAAAACTTGAACAGTTGTAAATTATTGCTTTTTTTTAAAAGAAAAAATCTGTTTTCTTTGTTTTTGAAAAGATTATTGTAAATATATGAAGAATATGTAAGTAAATTATCTATTGTGGATGCAATATTTTTCTGTTCGTTATTTATTCATCCTCCTTCAAAGATGTTTTCTATTGAAACAAAAATTAGCTGTCCCAACAGACTAAACTTCTAAAACAAAAACAAAAAAAAAAAAAAAAAGCTTTCTGGAATTATGTTTCCTTCTTATCTGTTTGGTGTCCTTTAGAGCAGACGAGGAATATGAGGTTCTTACTGAGTTGTTTTCCGGTTTTATTTTATACATTGCCTATTTCAAGTTTCGATAAATTTAGAACTGTGTTACGGTGGGAACTTAGAATAGTTCTAAATAGGTATATCAGGATTTGAATTTGTCAAACTTAAAATAATTCTAGAAATATTATATTTTGAACCACCATAATTTCTACCCCAATCGTTTTCTGAGAAACAAGATCCCTGCAAATGGATACCACTAAAGTAAAATTTGCCTTTAATATAAGAAAGATATGATAATAAACAGCAATTTAATGGAAAAAATTTATGAAGCTTAGAAATAAAACATCTATCGCTTCTACAAAAAAAAAAAGTCAATAACGTCACATGGATAAAAATACTCTTTCGGACTAAGAAAACTACCTTGGTTTAATATAGACGCTAGTGCTAACTTTGTAACTGGGGCCACCCTATTGCGTTATGTCCTCAAAAAGGAAAAATATATAACACATATATAAGTGTAATACTTTTTGAACAAGCATTATATTTTAAATTTCAGGTAAGTCCTTCTTTTTACTTTATCTTTTAATCTGGGTAAATTTCTTAAAAGATTTTAAGGTTATTGCATGCTGCCATCTACCGGTATATTTTCAACTATTATTTTGATTACCATTGTTTTATAGAAATTGTATTTGTTAAATTTTAAACTTATTTTTATACGAGTTTTGTTAATTTTCCTTGAAGTTTAATATTATTAGTACTAGTTGATATACAAGGACTGGGAAATAGAGGGGGTTGTATAGAAAGTAGTATTCTACATTGCATTTTTGCCTGAGAAATCTTTGCGCTTTTAAAACATTTTTAATTTCAATTAAAAGATTTGCCTGAGAAATCTTTGCGCTTTTAAAACATTTTTAATTTCAATTAAAAGATAATAGAACAATATATCACTAATTTTTCATTATGGAATTTGAGAATATTTAAATTAGTGTATTCTTGAAACATGAAGATTTAAAGAAAGTTAGTCATTGAATAAGATTAAAAAGAGATAGTTCCATAGAGCCAATAGACATCTCTACTTCCAGGGAATGACTAAGCTTTAGAGAAATGTTCAGCAATACCTTGAATTTAACAGTATAAAGTATAATTGTGTCACTAGTAATTGGTTTGACAATATAATTTATAGATTTTTGACAAAAAAAATTCTAATGTAAATAAAATAAAGAGTTTGTATTTTTGTCTGTCTTTGTTCGCCCGGGGGACCAGACGAGTGAACTGAAAGTTAACAGACTTTGGTCAGGATATTTTGATTCAAATTTTGTACCAGGGGTGTCCAAGGGGGGGGGGAGTTTACTTGAACCGGCTTGAAAACCACACAAATTGACCGAGAGTTACCAAATTTTAGTAACGAATACTTTTATCCAGGCTCCAGATCAGAGTTAAACGTGTTTGTCAAAATTCGAACCAGGAAGATGTCATGCGGCGTTTACTTGGACATGTAAAAGTAGTAGAAAATGACCGATATTAATGTTGAATTCATAGTTTTCGCGGTCGCTGAAATCAATGGTGACACTTCCGTTAGCGATGACTTGCAAATTTAGTTACAATTGTATGCGGGTCGGGAGTCACAGTGGGAGGGGGTATACCGTGACATGTAAAAAAAATACCCCCAAATGACCGATATTAGTATCAAATCCAAATTTTTGGTAGCCGCTGAGATCAGTGGTGATAGGCCTACTCCCACAGGCGTTGAATCCAAACACAGCCCTCGTGCGAAACATGGGTATATTCAACTAGGCTGTATAATAAAATATATCATAACACACCAATTAGTAATATGGTTTATTAATTAAAGACATGTTGAAGTATGAACATATAAACGAGCAAGAAGTGCGACGGGCAAAAGTGAAAAAAGTGGGAGCGTCACTCGTAAATCACATGAAAGAGTCTTGTTCGTATGGCGTTATATTTTCCCGGTTATTATTGAAACCCGAAGTTGTAACAGAGTTATATCGTTTCTGGTTTTAATAGAGAGACAAGAGTGTCGATTAAACATATTCTTACAACGCTTAATAGATCGGTTGCAGGAAATGACCCTGGATCCGACTCTGTATATGACAGAGATCGGTGGGGCGGTTCCAGGGATTAAGAGTCATAAACACAGCCACTTTTGATTTTATAACATAGACTAGCCTTTGGCTAGCTGGGGTTCCTCACCGACATCCCGTGTTTGCTCGGTCTTCGTCATAGCTAGTGATGGGTAAATTCTCGTGAATATTCCGGGAATTTATGTAGAAACGCAAAGAAAATTGTATTCTATTACTATATTATGATTTGAAAATAAAATTCGTCTTTTTTTATCGGAGTATATTTATTACTGTTGTCTCCAGAAGATTCTTTAAAATGTACATTATGAATCGTATTATGTTATTTTACTATATTTAGAGAGTACACGTATCCTAAATATACACTTGCTTACAGTACCGTATGTTTTATGTGAATAAAGATTTTGGAAAAACATTTCGTATAGAAAGTTCACATACCTTGACATCGCTAAACAGTTGAAATTTATATGATAGTGAATTTTCTAAGCTTGACCCTGGTACTGATATTATAAACATATAAGTTATTTAAATGTTATAAAGAAATTAGGTAAGGTAACTCCCAGAAAACATACCTAAACTGCCGAGAAATTCGTAAGGTTGCCAATGTATGGAATGGCATATATATATATATATATATATAATGTTGATTTGAAGTACATTGTGCTTTATTACTGTGTTCTTACTATGTAACATTAAAGCTCTAATTTAAGAACAATATTTACGGTGTTACAAAAATTTTACAAAATCGGTTGATACATGCATACACACGTAAAAAAAAGGCAAAGAAATCCTAATTAACACAGGTCCAGAATGAGCAGTACTAATAAAACATCCTGACAAGCAGCACTAATTTTGATACGTACACATTACCTTTTGAATGTATATGTATTTACATCTATAGACATTCCTTTATTTAATATCTGATTCTTTCTCAGAGAGCGAAATTCGAATCAGAGACAACAAACAGACAAAGATCTATAACCAACGCGGTGTATTGATAGTACCTCAGCTCTATGTCTACAGAATGTCTAGATTACTTTACAAACCAGTTAATTTTTATAAATGAGTATTTTGCTACTTTTTAGTCCAAATGGAAATAGAAAAAAATAAAAAATCGTATAATTAATTAGTTATATAAAGTACAGACAACGAATTAAATTTATTTTTATCCCCCAAATTATTTTAAACCTAAAAGTAAATCATAATAAATAAAGTAATTACTCATTTTTGTCTGATAATATAGAAAATAAAGTAAAGAAATGGAAATAAATTCCTTCTCCGAAATTTATATGCCAAAGAGTAAAACTGGGAATATTGCCATTTTTTATTCTCCTTCCTACCGATAATATTCCCACTGCCCATCACTAGTCCTAGCATCTATCAGCCTTTGCATGAAGGGTCAATTTCGGGCAATTCTCTTAATATTTTCTGAATTTGGCAGCTGGAGGTTCTAACCCTAAATCCCCGCGTTTGTTCGGCCTACGACCAATAAATTAAACCCACTATTCTTCTATTTTACTGAATTTCAGGTTTCTCTTCCTGCTTTAATTACCTAAAAGACAAGATTTTGTGTCCCAAGAGAACGCACTTTTAAATAACATGAGAATTCCTTCATTCATGTTTAGACCCCTTAAAAACTAAACATATTCCCTTTGGGCAATTTTCCTTGCGCTATTCCCGGAAGGCTACAATCATACAAAATTTCTTCATTCTAAGCCTTTCGAAGTGCTTTAACATTTCGGGGTGTAGAAGATCTTCCCATATAAATAACGTGGGAAATATTTTTCAGTTTCCCATATGGGCATTTTGATTTTCAGTGATTTGCTTGGGTAATGCTAACGAAAATAAACAAGCGTTACGAATTACAAGTTTTTATGCCAATTCCAAGTACCTAAAATATGAGATTATATGTTAGAAAAAGGTTCATTTAAATAACAGGGATAGTTTCTTCATCCCCCCTTTATACACCGTTAGTATTAAAAATAGTCGTTTTTGGCAATTTTTCTTTGGTTAGTCCCGAAACCTTCCAATCATACCAAAAATATGCCTTGTAACCCTACAGAAAAAGCAATATAATTTTGAGGTGTAGATGTCCCATATAAATAACATGGAAAAGATTTCTCAATTGCCCATAAAACTCCACTAAAATTGGAAATTTTTATTTCTAATGATTTTGTTAAATAATTCTATGAAAAACTTACAAACATACGGAATTTCAAACTTTTATATTACTCCCCAGTAACTAAATCATGAAATTATTTGTCCAGAAAAAAGAAAGAAAAAGAAAAAGAGAAGAAAAAAGAATGAAAAAAAAATGAAATGAAATCTTTGAGTTTTACGTCCCACGGTTATGCCGGTTAGGCTAAAGGAGACGGTTATTATGAGAAATGAGTGAAATGGTGGAATGAAGAAAGTGGGAGGAAATGGGAGAACCCCGAGAAAACCCACGCACACGGTGTTTGTCCACCACAAAGTTTACTTGGCGGGAGCTGGGATCGAACCCGGAACCCCAAGCGCCAGAGGTGAACGCTCTACCACTGAGCCACCGCGGCCCCTAAAAAAAGAATGAGTCAATTCAAATAATATTGGACATTTCTTTATCCTCACTTTAGACCCCTAAAAGTTAAACATATTCATTTTGACAATTTTCTTGTGAGTTAGTCCCGGAAAGAAACAATAATGCCAAATTTGAACTTTCCACGTCAACTGGAAATACCCGTTATTTTATGACAATTCATGTAATTTGATACATAGTTGGGATTACATATACATGCGTTTCTTGTGCCAGAATATTTAGTTTTAATAATAATAATAATAATAATAATAATAATAATAATAATAATAATAATGTCTTTGTTTGAAGTACTGGCTGGTTATATATTTCTATGTTTTTTCTCAATTGCTGTTTCTGCGCTTTTTCTTCGCTAAAACTTAACACCACTACTGTATTGCCTTTTTCGTTCTAGACACTTTTCCCGAACATCTTTTGTGTTTTCTGAATTAATATCTTTTTTAAATTTTTCTCCGCTTTTTCCCTTTGTTTTATTTACTTTACACATTTTCCTCACCGAAATTGACACAATTGTCTTTCTTCCGATTTAACCACTTTAAGGAAGGTTTTGGGACATTTTGCAAATGTATGTTATTATTTTGACATCCTAAACACGTCTAACTCGATCAAATCTTATAAACTGTTCTAATTGATCAAACATCAGAGATTGCTGTGAGATAGTCACTCGCTACAAGAGTTTACTATCGATTTCCACCCTCTCCTCTTACCAATTTTTCCTTAAATATTTTTTCATCTGAATGGAACCTAAGTAACAAAGCAAAATCTTTATTTTTACCCTTCTTTTTTTTCCCTTGTAGTCAAGGAAAGTAGCTGTAGCCACTTTCTTTGATGCCAATTGCGGTAGGATTCCTGTTGTAGTTAATCCTTTGGGAGCGGTGAATGATTAAAATAGGCGATTACAAGTCACGTGTGTGTGTTTTTTCTTTTTTTTATTTTGATCGAGATCAATGATTTCTTGGGCTCAAATATGTTCATTTCCTCTTAACCATTCTGCCAAGGTGAAGTATCTGTCTCTTGGTTTCCCCTTTTATGATTAGAAAGAAACTGATTCTTTTTTGCCTGCCTGGCTCAGTCTCCAAGAGCTTTGGGTGAATATTGTTTCAGTGTGTATATATTTTGGAGCATTATATTCTGAGTTAAATGCCGCAAAGAAAATTAAGGGAAATGGAACCAAACTGAAACTAAAATAACCCAATCTCACTTAACTAATGTAACCTACGCTACAGGGACGTGTAGTGCATATTACCGCTGTTACCGGTGGTAACAGTAAAAAAGTGTTCTTATATATCTTTACATTTCATTATCAACATGGGACAATATTTGTTTTCTTTTTTGTCTTTCTTTTCTTTCTTTCTTTCTTTCTTTCTTTTTTTTTTTATTAAGTTTGCATGGCCAATGCCGCATATATAATGTAAACGAACGTAACACGCCAACGCCAAATAGGAACACTGTGTTGTTGGTACCACGGATCTCATAGGTAACGCGAACCCCGATAGCGGTCATCCACTCCAGAAGCAATCTTCAGGCGCGCTAGCTGGAAGCACGCTGCTCTCTCGTATTTAGATTTTCGGAACGGCCCATATGTTACCGTTCGGCTGCGTGGAACAGGAAAAAATAGGAACGAGCCCTGCCAAAATAAGGAGAATCTAGAATTTCATCAGCGTGCATTTTCTGTTATTGTGTTTCAGTTGCTTCCCTATTTCAGGGGTGGAAACTGAGTAGTGTTTACCCTATTCATATGGTAATTTCATTGTCTTTACAGTATACAGTCTCGGGCAAATATAAGTAACAGGTACTTCATAGTAATAACATTAAACACCTGCTACTGCAAGACTGTACATTCCAGAATGCGTTATTTATATGTTGGCATATTATATTTACCCGACTTTATATATTAATATGTTATCTTTAAATTTGAATAATACAACGGAGAATAAGGAGAAATAAAAATGAAATCTTTCAGTTTAACGCCCCTCGAATATGTTTTTTTTTTTTTTTTTTTTTTTTTTTTTAGGCTAAGGGAGACGAAGAGAATCAGAATATATAGCACAGGCTATTGTTAAAAAAAAATTAGGTTTACTCTGATTGAAAACACATTTTCTCACTGATTTAATTCGAGTAATATGTTCCTTTTTTAAAAAATTGAAATTTTAATCCTATTCAAATAGTAAAATATATATGCCTAGAAGAGCAAACATATCAGTATCTGAAGTGCGTCATAAAATATTTATCAACAACATTCATTGTGTTGTATGGGAAATGGTTGAAGAACAAGGGAGAACCACGTTGTTAATTAAAGAAAAGTAGAAATATTTTCCGCGCCCACCATTCATATGTGAACTTATTATTATAGGATGAATGGTAATTATGTTGATAAAAACTGATTTTTTTAAATTTATTTTTTTAAAAAATTTCAAATAAGTTTCCAACTCTAGCCGCTAGCCTATTAGTTAAATTTACACTTTGCTGCAATTTAATGTGTGAAAGAAAGGAGCGTGCAATCGTCTTTCGTACCGTGTGTGAGTGTGTGTTTAAAATACTTATGTTCGTGGGTGTTATAGTGCTTGTGCAGTAAGTGTGACAATGACTTAAGAAGAAACAAGACTAGAAAAAAAACTAGAAGGAACAAGACTTTTTTTTTTTTTTTTAAAAAAAAAATCCTCAATGGCATTGACTAACGAGTGCAACTGTTCTATAGAAAGTATTTTGAAACAATCTTTTGGTGCGCGTTCGTTTGCGGAAAAAAGTGAAATAATTTCCGGAGGCAGACCAACACCACATTTAAACAATTTAAAATCGAAAGCATCGGGGGGGGGGTATGTGCGTCATTTTAACGCACAATGGTATGCACAATATCCATGGCTGTCTGGGTGTTTAAAGAAAACGAAACTTTTCTGTTGGCCATGCCTATTGTTTGGGAGTGACAAAAATGCATGGAATTCTCATGGCGTGGATAACATGGAAAACTTCAGAATCATGCGAAGTCGACATGAAAATTCCAAACAACACATTGCATCCATGTGTTCCTTGGCTACTTTCGGGAAAACAAGAATTGACTTTTCATTAAGTAAAGCATTTGAACTTAACATTGCCAACTATAATGAAAATGTCAAAAGGAACAGATATGTTATGGAACGCTTAATTAGTGCCACTTGCTTCTTAGCTTTACAGGAACTACCATTCAGAGGTAACGACGAATCCTCCGCATCTACGAACAAAGGTAACTTCCTAGAACTATTAAATCTGCTTGCAGAAACTGACGATAAATTATATCATCATTTAAAGACATCTACTGTTTTTTCAGGTACTTCAAATGTGATTCAGAACGACATAATTGATTGTATCTCTGTGCATATAATTAATGAAATTAAAAGAGAAATGACGGGTTCGAGTTTTGTTGCCTTGATTATAGACGAAACCACTGACATAACGAACAAATCACAGCTCTCAACAATTTTTCGCTATGTTACCGAGGAAGGAAATGTACAAGAGAGATTTGTAGGTTTTACAGAGATCAGTGGCGACCGCACCGCAGTTCGGCTGTCCCAAATTGTGTTTGAGTATCTGACTGATTTTCAGTGTGGGAAAAAACTTGTTGCTCAAACATACGATGGGGCTCCAGTTATGGCTGGTGAACTTGGAGGGCTGCAGGTTCTTGTTAAACAAAGATACACACAAGTGCTATTTGTTCATTGCTTTGCTCATAGGCTTAATTTAATTTTAGAAAAGTCCGTTGACAGTATAAAAGAGTGTAAGGTGTTTTTTCAAACAGTGTCGGGACTTTCTTCTTTTTTCTCGAAGTCTTCAAAACGAACAAGTGCTCTGGATTCTGTAGTTAACAAACGAATTCCAACAGCGTCAAACACAAGGTGGAACTATAAAAGTAGGATCATTGATGTGCTGTACAGCTTTAAAGATGAACTGTTAGAACTCTTTAAATCCATGATGGATAAAACCGACGAATGGGATCCTGAAACCAGAGTTTGCGCAGCAGGATATTATCAAAACCTTCAAAGTTTCGACTTCAATTTCCTACTCCAAGTATTTTATGTTGTATTATCAAGATCAGAAATCTTGTTCAACATCTTACAAAAGAAAATCAATGATGTTGGTTACTGCAGAAAGAAAATAAATGAGTTCGAGGAATATCTAAGATCATTAAGAGATAGTTTCGATGATATTTGGTTGAAAATGGAAAGCCTTGGAGAACCTGAAGAGGCACGCTGTTCAAAGAGGCCAAGACCAAATGAAGTGGGATTTAATAGAAAGGATCGTTGCCGACGACTATATTTTGAAATTGTTGATACTCTGAAAGAACAAGTGAGCACTAAATTTTCTGATATTGAGAAATTGGAGTTCCTTGCATTGCTTGACTGTGAAAAGTATGAAATTTATAAAGAGACCTTTCCCGAAAAAGCATTTCAAGTTCTACTCAGCAACTATGGACATTTTTTCAATATTGTGCGTTTGAAAAACGAGCTTGTTTACATATATTCCTCACCTCAATTCACTAATAAAGCTGTTTATGAGTTGAATGTGGAATTGCGATTGGTCGGACTTGCGCAGGCATTACCGGAAGTGACAAAATTGTGCTCTTTAATACTAACAATTCCTGCGACAAACGCTTCTGCAGAGCGTTCTTTTTCTGCTCTTCGGCGTATCCATACATACAAACGGAACACGCAAGGGCAGAGTAGAATGAGTGGACTGTCTCTCATATCAATAGAGAAAGAATTACTACGAAAACAGAAGACAAAGCCCGAGTTTTATGACGACATATTAGGTCTGTTCATGAAGAAGAATCGCCGAATTGAATTGAAGTACAAGTAGCCGAGAATGCCGGTGTAAGTTTATTTAAACTTATTTATTGGTTTTAAAACTTAGCGTAGTTTTACTTACAAGGGAACATCTTATATTGATAGTAGCATTGCCCAATTAAACAATGTGCAATCGATAGAGGAGTGAAGAAAAGTGAGAAATCCAAAGTTTTACGGGCCGACACCCAAAAACACAGGAGATACAGAGGAGAGAAGAATCTAGAATCATGTGAAGATAGCAATGCAAAAGATACACTGACACAGAAAGAACTTCAAAATCATTAAAGCTACTATCAATATACGATGTTCCCTTGTTAGTGTAGTATAATATAGTTTTACGAATTTTTACATTTTATTATTATTTTAAAAATTACATAAAGGACCTGCCTTCATTAAGGCACAGGGTGACCACAAAAAGTCCAACATTTAAAAAGCGAATAAAACAAAAAGTATTTCAGATAGAAACTTGTTTATTAAAAAATATAAAATGGTACTGTAAACAGTTTGTAATTTCTTTATTCTGATTTGAATTACTGTGTTCTGTTGTGTGTCGAAATTATATAACAATTGACAATACAATTATTATCAATAATACTCAATGAAACCTCCCATTTTTTGATCATCAGTAGTGCTGTTAGTGGAGGGAACAGAGGAGTAAAAGTCGTCCTTCCGCTCAACACTCTCCTGCTGTTTTCAGTTGCCATTATGATTTGATTAGGAGCTCGTTGCGCGTAAGTAGTGATGCAGAAGCAGCACTGAATCAAGAATTTCTGATCAGCGGGTTTTGCATTGAAAATAAAAGCCATCTGGTCAATCGAAAAGTGCTCGTTCGGCTATGAGACAGTATTTAGCAGACGACGCAAATTTTTACAGCGAAACATGGAACATTGGGCTTCCTAGCGAGAGTGTAAGATGAATTTTACAAGAAGACCTGCAGTTTCACATAAACTGTTTTAAATGACAAATTTTATTTTTAAATCAACAAGTTTCTTTCTGTAATACTGTTTCTTTTATTAGCCTTTAAAATGTGTGAGTTTGGGGGGGGGGTCACACCGTATTTTCAAAACATAGCAGTTTGAAAATTGATGTTTTAAATATTCGTAGTATGAAGAACGGTAACAATCATCAAAGAGCCACGCCACGCCACTGCTACGCTAATATAGCCTAATATATTCTACTCTAAGCTATATTACTGTACTCTCCAAGTTAATATGCTGGATCCAGTCTGTGGCACAAATATTTATATTTATTCAAATTGCTGTTTAGATCCAATTAGAAGGAATCTAAATTGGAAAGGAAACCAAACTGCTCATCATTTATGCTGACATACATACAAAGACGGTCGTTTTGATTTGAATACAATGCACTTGTAATGTATCTGTTTGGCGTGCCAAGATGTTATTGTACACAGAAATGTCATTTTCTTTCAGAAAAAAAAGTAGGAAAACCAATGTTAAATATCTCTCAATATTGTAAAATGTGAATAATCAGTTTACGAAAGGGACATAAGGAAAGAGTCGTGAGTTATCAGTACAAACATTTAAAAAATTGGAAAACAGCAGCATGTTTTACAAACTATAACTCTACAATTCTTGCCTACGTGAGGTAAGGTCTCTATATATAAACGTTTAGTCCATTTCATTTCAATGTAAAATTTACTTTCAATATCTCATTCATTCGTTCATCGTCCAATTGAATTGGACCCAGCCCCTTTAAGATCAACCCATCTGAATCCACTGTTGACTGCAATCATTTTTGTAAAAGCTTGGATCATATAACGGTAAAAGAAATCCAGAAACATTTTCAGTTTCATAAGTGAAAGTGGCTAAATTATTTTTTACGTTTATTAGTTATTGATTTCTGAACAGCAAAGCATTTATCGTTGATTAACAGCAAAATAATAATAATAATAATAATAATAATAATAATAATAATAATAATAATAATAATAATAATAATAATAATAATATCCGAATGAAATCATTTTTTAGTTTTACGTTGCAAGTTATGCTCCTTATTCTAGCGCTAGGAGAAAATATAATATATGGAAGTGAATTGTTAGAAATAAGTGATGGAGTAATAATGTAGAAGGAAACGGGAAAGCATCAAGCTAATTTATAAGGCAGTTGGCCATTAAAATCTCTCTTTGTGTGATGACATTCGCTACGGATCTGAGGGAATTTCACTATTCTGTAAATGAGGTGAAAAAAATTTGCATTTGTGTAATCCTGTAACATCTCAGACAGTTATAATTTCAGGGGGTTACTCGAAGAGCATGTTCTTCCAGAGATACGAAATTTCTCCTGAGGCCAGAACTCATGTTGTTCTCAATATGAGTTCCCAGTGTTATGCTGTAGTAATTATCACCACCACTATACTTAAATCTTCTGAAGTCACCACTGATTTTAGGTGTAAATTTGAAGGTTATTAATCTTGTATCAACAAATAAAAAGAGGTTCCTATTAACGAACGAAGTCGGCCTCTAAGCCTAATGACAGTTGTTCGGTTAGTTGCATTCACATATTATTAACAACAAAAAAGAAAAGTAAACCGACGAAAAAAATAGAAAAGATTGCAGATTTAATTTATCTTTGTCGATAATATCTGTTCCTTCCTTGCTTATGACATGGCACTTTCAACGTAACATGTCTCAACTTTATTTTCTGGTAAGATTATTGAACACAATAGCATCCAAGAAAAAAATGCGATGATAACTCCTTTCTTGCATTGTATGAGAACATTTGGAAAGTGGTCAAAATTGGTTTCACCGTTGTACAGCGGTGGACACTTCTAAATGGTACAGCCATATGGAGATTTACGGCTAAGGTGTACCATTTAGAAGTGTCCACCGCTGTACAACATGACCTTGCACGTAAGAAGCAACAGCTACTATTAAGGAAGAATTGAACCTTAAATGAGCATCTATTGAAACATGACATTCCCTCTTTAAACGTCTATATTGAGAGGTTCTTAAAGAAGGAGCCGGAGCACCGAAAATCTAACATTAACACAAACACTAACAATCAAAAATATTGTGATAAGGAAAATGTTTCACGGTTCATCGTTACACATTATCACCTTTTCAAATGCTCAATAACGATTCTCAGCTATTCGATTAATAAACAAATGGTTATAAACTTTTCGATTGCATCAATAGTCTTAGACTATCAGTTATGACTACAATCTGTATTACTTTAATGTATGTTACAAATGCACACATAAAGTTCAACAAGAAGTAGAAGTAATACCGAAATAATATATATACGCCGCAATCTCAGAGAACTCAAACAATTTGTTAAAAAGTAACAACAACATTATTGAGATTAACGTCTCTGGTTGACTGATATTTGTTAGTAAGTGATGAAAGGTAACTACGTGGCTACTTAAGACAATATCTGATCAGTCAAGCCCAACCGAAAAACGCTTCATAATAATACGGTATATCTTAGTAATTGACAAGGCAAGCGTACGGCTCTGAAAACGTATATAAAAATATGTTACTTAAATTTCCTTCAAGGATTAATACGCGATACGATCTGCTCATTAATTTAATATTAATATTTGTTATACTAAATAGCTATTTATTAAATGAAATTCACTATATGGACTCGAATTAAAGACCTTAGCCTACACATCAAACCTATGAACGTTACCAGTCTTCATTCTCAGTAACAATTAGCTATAAATCATTTATTCTAAATATATACACTTTTTCTATTATGCCCTATCCTTTATACTGGGACTAGCATATAATTATAATTAATGGTATAGAATATAGAGCAATTTTTATTCAAATGCAAGACGTAACTCGCTGCCTCTCGCCAATATAAGATCTTGTCATAAACCATTGACTTAGCTGTAAATTGTCCCCGTTTAAAACAAGCTTTCTAGTGTACTGAAACAACTAATGACACAAGCAGTAAATACTCTGTACTCACACTCTGTAATAATCGCGTTAAATAGAACAAACAATTAACCAACCAGTATAGACTATTCCTGCGATATAAACTTTCTACTTTTTACTACTTTTTCCTATATATTATTATTATTATTTTTTTAAATAGCATCCACAAAATCAGTAGTTTCGAGTCTTGAATAAAAGCAAGTAGCATTTATGAAGATAACTGTATCACGGGCTTTTAATTACTTTTCGTTTTTAAACATCCTTCAACAAGAATTCTAAGATACGAACGTTCATTTTGACTGAAAACCCTGATTCCGTACTTTCCCTTACGATTACCTGTGTTTCACTACAACGAGACCTTCGTAGCAGCCAGGCAGCTAAGTGACAAATTACGTCATCATGCTAAGCACACACAAGTTCTTTAAGGAGCTTGGCTTCCTACGAATACAGAAACAACCGGCCACGTAAGAGCTGGTGGTTAGAAACAAACAACTCTGGCCTCAGCGCCCAGAGCAAACGGACAATAAAGGATGCCTCAAGACCTTTTTTTTTTTTTTTTTTTTGAACCAATAAATTTCGCTACAAATCCTAGCGTTAGAAGTGCGAAATTGTTGATGTATATCAATAGGTTTCATTAATTGACTAACAGGTTTCAAGCTCAAAGTATGGAGTTAAGGGTAGGAATCAACCAATAAGATTTCACCAAATATAACTTCCTATCAATGACCTTAGATCCGTGGTTCTCAACCTAATTCCTACCACGACCCATATTTTATCACATCCTCTTGTCACCGACTCACTTATAGTTTCTGGTTTGTAATAAGATTGTCTGGGATTTTTAATATACCTATTGCAGAAATCTCACGATATTAATGTTTCTATAATTGTGGAATCCGTTTCTTATATAGAGCAGCGGTGGCTCATTGGTAGAGTGTTTACCACTGGTGCATGGGGTCTTTGGTTCGATCCCATCTCTCGCCAAGTGAATTCTGTGGTGGGCAAACACCATGTGCGTGGGTTTTCTTCGGGTGCTCCTTTTTCGTCTAACTTTCTTGATTTCACCATGTCCTTCATTTCTCATTATCACTCCTTATCTCATTCTCATTATCTCCTATAGCCTAGCCGCCATAATCGTGGAACTTAAAACTTAAAGATTTCATTTCATTTCATTTTTCTATTTCTTGTATGTAGGAAATACAGAAACTTCCCTAAAAGCGAATGCATTAAAACTAGGGATGAGCACGAGACAAGATTTGCGCTGTCTCGTCTCGAAAATGTGCTGTAAAAGTGATGTCTCGACTCGAAACATGTATGCTTCCCTATTGGTAGAGCCGTGGCTCGACTCGAATTTTGTCAGGAAAATCCTCTCTCGACTCGTCTCATTCGTATCCTTAATTAAAACCGAATTTAATAACTTCAATCATATTACAAATATCGAATCCGATGCGTCATAGGGGGCGCGGTGGGTCAGTGGTAGAGCGTTCACCTCCCTTACTTGGGGTCCCTGATTCGACCCCAGCTCGAGCCGTGTGGACTTTGTGGTGGACAAACATCATGCTGATGGATTTTCTCGGGGTTCTCCGGTTTCCTCGCACTTTGTTCGTTCCACCACTTCATTCACTTCTCTTCATCACTGTCTTCTCTAGCGTAACCGACATAACCGTGGGACGTAAAACTAAAAGATTTCATTTCACGACATTTCTGATGCGTCATACTGTTTCAAACTAAATGTCGTTTGAAAATCCTTACTTTGCATCAAGTGATAAAAAATACAGTGATTTCTAATTTAGATCTAAAAAACTTGAACAGTTGTAAGTTATTGGGTATTTAAAAATATATATGTTTTCTTTGTTTTTGAAAAGATTATTGTAAATGAATTAAGAATATGAAAGTAAATTATTTATTGTGGATGCAATATTTTTCTGTTCGTTATTTATTCATCCTCCTTCAAAGATGTTTTCTATTGAAACAAAAATTAGCTGTCCGAACAAACTAAACTGCCTCAAAAAAAGAACAAAAAAAAAAAAAAAAACTTTCGGGAAATATGTCTCTTTATCTATTTTGTGTCCTTTATAGCAGACGAGAAATATGATGATTGTTACTGAATTGTTTTCCGGTTTTATTTTATACATTGGCTATTCCAAGTTTCGATAAATTTAGAGATGGGAAGTATCATAGTTCTAAATATTTCAGGATTTGAATTTGTCAATCTAATTCTAGAAATATTATATTTTGAACCACAATAATTTCTACCCCAATCGATTCGTGAGGAACTGTTCTGAGTAGTGTTGTGTCGATCATGAACGATTCGATCATTATGAACGAATCATGGTGTGAATCAAATGAATTATGATTCTTGCCAGAAATGAATCGATTCTTCTAATGAATCATTTCTACTTTCCACTGAATTGCTTGCCGTGATCGAAATGAAATGAGAATCACAAAGTGCCCGCTTGTGTGAGAGAATTGGTAGGGTTGCTTCTGCAAATGCGCTTGCAGTTCACGGGGAATGGTAAAAGAAAGGAAACCGTACGCGCACTTTTTCTTCCTGCTTTCGTATATGTGTGCGTTTTTTTTTTTTTCTTACTGTGTGGTAGCGTTGCTTCTTGCGAAGAAAGGAAGCCGCGGTGTTAGAAGCAGATTACGTATAAAAAAAAAAAAAAAAAAAATCTGTTGTTTGCTCCTCGTCGTGAAGTACTGACAGTGTTGCTCAATGAGATGTAATACGATTTCGTAGTTAGTTTGATCATAGTCTTGATGATCACTTATCTATTTTATCAAGATACTGTACTGTACGTACATTGGATAAAGCTATTACCATCACTTTCAACTGCACTAGCCAAAAAGATCAATTTTAATGTTTCATAATCAGCTGAAAGTACCATATTATATTCTATCTAAATACAATATTTACACATAAAAAGTGCACTGTAAACTATTTATACTGTACATAATGGATTTCACAAATAGAAAGACGAACGTAGATTCTTTCTGGGAAGATAATGTATTGCATATTTCAGTAGAAACACTTGTCCACAAGCAACAAGGCTTAGTGGTAAGGGCGCCGATTCTGGGGGGGGGGCCCGCACCCCTGAATGCTCAAATGTATTTGAATGAATTTTCATATTTGGCATAATTTGAATTAGTCTTAAAATTCTTTAGACCCTTGTCTGCAACCAAATACATCTTAATGCCCCCCCCCCAAAGTTACAGAGAAATCGGCGCTCTTGTTTAGTGGTACCAATTTTTCGGTTTACTACTATTGAAATGGATGTAGAGATACAAATGGTTTTCTGAGTTTCCATGTAAACAAGAGGATGTGGGAGACCCGTGATCGTTTCCCGGCAAGAACTCATGGTTCGGATTCCATGTTAATCAGTAGGTGCACGTCTCATATAGCCTCGCTGCTGAATGGGACGTTAAGCTCAAAATCAACTGAACTCAAATTTAACCAACTAAAGGTTTTCTTTTAAGAATGTAGAAGAACAATGATGATTTCAAGGGTAGGCGAGGAGAAAATACCCTGAGGCTAAGAATTACCCCTGGGGCATTTCTCAGATTTTGTTCAATTGGGGTTACCAGTATTCTCGCAAATATATGTTCATCTCTTGCTTATTGAAGTAATATTGGCTCAGTGGTAAAGCGTTCATTCATTCTCATTATCATCGTTTCCTTTAGTCTAGACCAGCGTTTCCCAACCGGTGTGCCGCGAGGAATCGAAACAAAATTATTAATTTTATAGTAATCAAATTGCAAAACGTAGGGAAAAATGTATATTTGTATTGCACATTACTATGAACCTCTACTATGAATCTAAATCTTAAGTTTCATACCAGGTTACTGTTCTGAATATTTCTAATGTTGAAAAAAATGGTTATCATTGTTATTACCATTATTGCTTCTTTATTATTGCAGACTACTTCCTAACTTGAAAATTTAAAATATCATTCAATCCTTTCGACAAATTAGCTGTGTTTTAAAAGTAAAAGAGATTTGTTTATTCATTCGTTATTTAGTGATCTTCCTTCTTAGTAAAAGGTTGGATACAGTTTTTAAAAAGAAAGCGTATTTTTAAAAACTTTAGTCCAATATTTCATTGCAATTGTTTTCTATTCTTAAATTAGAATGAAAAATAAGCATAATGATTTACCACGGGGAAAAACCAGTGATAGGGCTTTCTTCTCTGCACTGAGAAAAATCCATTACCCGGACAGCGGTATATTGTACAAATACAAGGATTCGTTATGTTTACTAAGGAAATCTGTACGGAGCGTACTTTATCCATATGCTACACAGGTATTGCCTTTTACCCGCTTAGATATTACATCATGTCGCTGCAGGATGTCTGATATCTAACAATCTTCTGTATTTTACATACGTATACGTATGTTAAATACTTCAGCTATATGTTATATACGTCCATCTGTGTGTGAGGTCCTGACCGCCTATAGACACCTCTTTCTTGCACCATAGATGACGTCATGAAAGAACAGTCGTTTGCTTGCAAGTTGGTTTATAAACGAGGTTGTTTACAAACGGAAAAGAAGAGCGGAAGCAAAAGCCTGGGTAAGTGCAATAGTAAACTATCACTTTAGTTAAATATTCCATTAATTATATATTCCTTTAGTGTAACTTGCTTTAATATAGTACTAAAAAAGTAATGTGATTTATGACTACAATTCTTACTATTGTAACTCGTTAATGGTTGAGGAGAAAGAAATGGGTTAATCTGAATTTTGAGAAATCTTTGAATATTAATGTTTTGTAACTTTTTACATTTCAAGGTACGCAAAATGAATGTTATGTGTTTATTCTTTCCTTTTTATATGTGACGGTTTATTACTTGATGGAGATTTACTACAGGACTGCTTAACATAATTGCTAAGAAACCGTTTTCAGCGCGAACATTTTCTTGTGTAGTGAAGATTTAGGATTTAGATTTCTGGGCTTTCGGCATCAATGACCTTGTTAGCCCGTCACATGTGAGTTATGACGTCCCTCGGTGAGCACACTATCCGGGGAAAGGGAAGGAAGCAAACGGCCTGGGACCTATATGTTGGGTACCACCCGGCATTTGCCTGGTATGAAATGAGGAAAACCCAAGAAAGCCTCATTCAGGATGTCTGGACTTAAAAGCTTTTGATACTTTTTCGACCGAGTGCCCCTACCGGAATCGAACCTGGGTCCGCTCGTACCGAAGGCGAGAGCGTTACAACTACGCTACGCGGAGCCACTTGTGTCTAGGAAACCTATTTTTACTAGGATATCTGCAACAAAATTTATTTCCTTTCTTTCTTTATTTTTCTTTTTCTTTTTGTTTTTTAACAATAAAACAAAACACATTTTACAGCCTCACTGAAATTTAAAAACAGCAGTCAGGGAGAGCTCACGTTTAAGATTCTTTTGTTTTGTTTTGTTTTGTTTTGTTTTGCTTGTTATGTTCTCTAGTTAACTAATGTTTGAGTTCCTGAGAATTACATTATTATTATTATTGTTTCATAATTTTCGAACCAAAAATTAGATGTTTTTCTTTTTTTCCTTGTGTTGACGTCATTGTGGCAAGTTGGGGTGTTTTATCGTACCTTGGCATTAATTTGGTTACTAGCACATAGTTTCAAGGTCATAAGTTGTAGGCCGCTTGAGACAGCTATTACACAGTTATTTGAAGAGTTTCAGGCAGGCGGAGTGTCACGCGTTTGACTTGCAGCTTTCGTTACAGCGTCTAAATTGCAGTATTGGATTGCGTCCAGCTTCTATGGCTGGTAAAAAAGTTATATCGCTTTCGTAATATGGTAAGAAATACAATGTAACAGTTAGATATAGTATATATGACTAGTTTAATTAGTCGGAAATTACTCTGTTTCCTTGTCTTATTCTTTCGATTATGTTTAAGTACTGTGTCTTCATAGTATTGTTTCACTATTTCTAGAAGGAATTAAGTATTAACGAAGTAAAGAATAAGCAGAAGCCCACTTTGATTGACGTTTACTATTTCTCATACTTCATTGAGAATGTTTTGATCCCCAATTGCGCAAACTTCTAGTATGTGTGTGTGTTTCTTTTTGTTGTTGTTGTTGTTGTTGCTTACACTGCTTTAGATATGAGCTCCTTCATGGCTAAGCGGTTAGCGTACGCGCCTTTTGTGTGGGAGACCCGCGTTCGATTCCCGGCGGGAGTGGTTCGGAGTCCATGTTAATCAGTAAGTCCACGTCTCATACAGCCTCGTTGCAGAAAAGGATATTAAAATCAACTCAGCACTGCTTTACAGATGGAGTTGTTTGATTCAGGGTTCGAATGAAGCTTTTTACTGGAAGCAGGCACGTAGCCAAGGGGTGGGTCCAGACCCCCCCCCCCCCCTTCGGATCCAGAAATGAAAAATATTAAGGAAAGATGAAACAGAAAGAAACAGATGAATCAGCCTCAAAAATAGAAAGCTACAATAAGCGTTTTGGTTACTCTTTCTTACGAGGAGCTTTGTGTGGAGGAAACGGGAGGAGGGGGGGAGGCGGATCAAGTTGAAATTGGATATTATTGTAATGGAACATTCCAAATTCCATCTAGCTCCATGTTAACCGTATGCAGCGGCGCAAATCTGTCTTTAACATTGGGAGGGACGGGTAAGACAGTTCTCATAATTTTTTTAAGGATGTTCAAAATATTTATGAAGTTGAAAAACAATGCTGCGGAGGATCAGAGTTGTCTTCAAAATTGTGAGGCGGGCAGATTTAAGGCTTATTCTGGGGTGGGGACATCAATTTCAACTTACTTTCCTTTGTGGCAATCGGACACAAATCATCACATTTCTCTCCAAAAAACGCATTTCAAATCGGATTATTGAGGGGAAAGTCCCCCCACTTCTAAGATTGGAGGGGACATGTCCTCATCCCCCCGGGATTTGCGCCAGTAACCCTATGGACTACAAATGACGATCGATAAACCGGTTCTTTCAGATAGCCTGTCAGAACTTAAGCAATGCCCAGAATTGCCAATAATATGAACCATTTTGAATTTCGCGGCAACACTAATCCATTTTATAGGATGTCTTTACTCCCGAAAGAGATCTCGTTGCTATTCTTGACGGCATTGAACTAAGATAAGAGAAATAGAAAGAAGACGAGAAGAACCGAGTTCGAATGACCTCGGAAGACTATGTCTTTGTCAATACTTTTTTCTATTCTTTTACGCAAGATTTCTTCATAATTCTTTAATTAAAATACTTACTAACATATCCTCATTTTATTGTCCTAACAAATCAATATGGATATGTTGTCAGTAAAATAGTTTAGATTGATCGAACCCCTGGTGTGATAACCACAGTATTTCGTCACGGACCTCCCGTATTGCGAAATCGTGGCTACGTGCCTGCGGGGAGGGGGCGACTTTTCAGATATACAATCCAAGCATTTTATTTCTCAGTGATGCAAGATGTATGTAAAATATGAAATGAGGGAAAATATTTTCCCGGCAAGGGAGAAATTCTTTGGCGAGTTGGGGAAATTACTTGACGAGAGGGAAAATCTTCATCCTCCCGTTGATTCAAATCTTGATCGAAGATCATGCGAGTAGGATTCCATATTATGCTGTAGGTGTAGGTAGTACACAGTCTTGGCGCTGAATAGGACGCTAAGCTTCAAGCCAACAACATGTCTGTAATAACCTATTGCGATTGAATGGTAATGTAACGTAATGTACGATATGTGCATTTTCTAGATGCCATAAAATTATAATTTTAATTAAACATTCCACGATTATGTACTTCAGGTTAAAGGAGTTTGATGATTAATTGAAGTGAATAATCGAGGCAGTGATTCTCAATCTTCTTGACTTACGATACACTTTACTAAACCCCAGTGACATCGATATATTTGTTTAGATTTTGGATTGCTTTCCAACAAGTCGAGCCGCGCCAAAGCTGTGTAGGCTTACTAAGTTAAGTGAACTAATCCTAATCTAAATCCATTGTTTTCGGGGGCGCAGAAATGGACAGTGACACTTCCGATACTATTTAAATCAAAATTCAGCCAAGCAACTTGGGGAGGGAAAGAGGGGAGACGGATCTTACAAATGATCGAAAATAACCGATATGAGAGAGCGTTTCGTAATAGTAAAAAAAGTGACTGACTAACGTAACATATTACTGATTTTCTTATTTTCACCCAACGAAGCAGGTAATAACGCTAGTACCGTATGTGTAGACTAAATGAGGTGATTTGTTTCGTGACCCTTCGAACAATGTACGAAGCGGATGCAAGCAGTTAATACATGGAGTTAGCTTACCTAAATTTAGATTTCGCTTTCCGAAATCTTAATGGATGTATTAAGTGATTTCGTTACTTACACTCTCAGTCTCTAAATACAAGGATTCAAAACACATTTTCGATTCCAAACTATGACTCTGCTAGACAAAGAAAGCATAGGCCAGTGTATGTTTTACTTCATTTTCATATACGTGCTCGTAGGTTTTCTCGGGGACTTGGTTTCCTCCCACTTTCTCATTTCACCAAATATTCCATAATCATTAACTTGCTTTAATCACCGACTCCCTTAGCCTAACAGCATAATCGAGGGACATTAAACTCAAAGACTTTATTTTTATTTTTAAGTAATTACTTTTCTCTCCCTTATTTATTTTTAATTTAATTTCTCTTTCAATTTCCCTCTTTTAGGAACATGAACATAATTTGCAATTCTTTCTCATTATAATAACACTATTAAAAGTCCCATATGCAGCTCACCACGTTGGAACCCAGCGGAAACAGATGAACAACGAATATTGTCGAAAATATGTATTGCTTACAGCGGCGTAGCGAGCATTATAAGATTGGGAAGGGGATGAAACTTGAAATTGCCAAGTCTTGATTTTTTTTCTTAAAAAAATGTCAAGTCTTGATAAAAAAAAAAATTGCCAAGTGTTTCGAAAATCTTACAAACCCTATGAAAAACTATTACAGCAACCTTATTTTCATATTCGTTCCATTCCATGCCCCGTCTGAGACCGAATAAGATCAGCCCTTCTTCCGCTCTCGAGTACAATTTAACATCTAACCTCAGGATCATTATCATCACCCACGATGCACAACTGTTAATTTGATAACTCATGGCTATGTTAGGTAACCTCCGCCAGCTAATCTTCACGAGAACCTTTAAAGTTACAATCAGTTGTAGAAATGCATTTAAAAACGTAGAATAAGGTAGATTATATTTACTGTTTGTGATGTAGAAGTGTCTAATTTACATATTAAACATTCAATTGAGGGGTTCAGTGAGAGACCAGGCTAACTTACATCCAGGTCAAGATTGAGATTTTGACGGAACAGCATACTAATGTCATTAATTGACCTTTGCCTCAACCACTTGTCTGTGTGGCTTGTCCTGAGACACGGGCGGATCCAGGGAGGGTCTATCTCCCCCAAGAAGAGGAAACTTTGCGTATTTTAATATAAAATAAAACCCACCCAGAGTGGAATCTCTTAAAAGTAGCGATAGCTTGTAAGTAGTGGCATTACAACCCACCGCCCCCCAGTAGTCCATCCTGGATCCACCCCTGCTGTATACTAAGCCAAACTATGAATATCAGACGTATCCTTTGTAACGTGCTGTTTTCATTTGTTTCCTTTTCTTTCAGAAAGTTAAATTTGTCAGTTAGCCTAGTCTCTCGCTAAACTGTCAATTGTGACAAAACACACCAATAATTGTTGATGCCAACTAAAACATACATATCCAAAGCCTACAAAATATATCACATTATTTAAGTTTTCTTTCTTTCTTTCTTTCTTTTTTTTCAAAATCGCTTGCAATGTTTTTCTTCGTGCCAAGCATCCGAATGTCATCTTGAATTCTGACCTTCTCATTTCACTACAATTCTTTGAAGTGTAAGACTGCCCAGCTTTTTTTTCCCCTCTCTCTCGCTCTCTTCAGTCCTTCAGTCTCCCCCCACTTTGATTTCATGATTTCGCACTCTGATGAAAAGTATTAAACACCAAAATGGAAAAGTACTAATATATAACCTCTCTTTTAGTAGCCCCTCCAACCACACGCCCGGGGCACGTGCCTTGCTTGCTCGCCCATAGCTCTGTGAGCTATATAAGTAAAATACAATGCGCGCGCATATGTAAACTTGGTGCCAGCTTTGATTCTCGCTGAGAGAGTATACATATAATGTTGGTTCGAATTCCATCAAAACCATAGGCTCATTTTTGTGTAACCTTGGTACTGAAGAAGACAGTAGACTTCAACAAATATTCCTGTCGGGCCTCGATGGCTCAGTGGTAGAGCGTTCACCTCTGGTGTTTGGGGTCATTGGTTTGATCCCAGCTCGCGCCAAGTAAACTTTGTGGTGGACAAACACCGTGTGAGTGGGTTTTCTCGGGGTTCTCCCGTTTCCTCCCACTTTCTTCATTCCACCATTTCATTCATTATATCATCATCAGCGTCTCCTTTAGCCTAGCCGGTATACCCGTCATTATTGATACAACTATTATATACAGGATGCATCAGAAGTCCCTTGTCATCCTTTCTGAAAACTACAGGGATGTAGTTTCATTGATTGCGAGATAAGAGATACACATTAGGCCCAGAGGGATACTTTCGGATTACATCACGCGGACGGTCGCCATCTTAGATTCGAAATTGTAATACGGACGATAAGTGGGTAGTGTGATACATGGCCATGCACTAAAATGTTCTGAGGATGTCAAATATGCAATCAGATATCATGTAACTTATTCTGGTGAAATGATATTGGCAGTGAACCAAGTGAGACTATATGTAGTGGTATGTCATACCCTTCTGTTTTTTTTTTTTTTTTTTTTTCAGTGATAGAGACATACCGTTTCTGTTTTTTTTTTAGTGATCAAGATATACCTTCACGGAAGAATAAATGCTAAATACCATTAATAAATCCATTTTTTATACGTATTGACGAATAGCTTTGCACATAAAAAGATTTTATTTCTTATATAGATTCTAAGTTGACAATACTGACATTTTTACCTTTTTCTACCTTTTGTTTGTAAAATGAGGTGTTTTCAAAGAAGTTAATCTAGTTTATATTTTGATGTGCCGTATTGAATTGTTTCTTTCGTATGTATGTATGTGTCGTCTTATCTGAATTCTTATAAGCGTCGTGTTTTGAGCATGGGCGGATTTAGGGGATTGCTGTGGGGGCAGATCTTACGTTAGTTTGAAATACCCCTCATTCGAGTGTGTGGTCCAGGAGTTTTCCCGCTGGAAATTGTTAATATTAAAAGTCGGTTTTTGAGCACTTTCGTGTATAATTCTCTGATACAAGGTAAGGGCTATTTTTATTTATTTTTTTCCAGAAAATTGTTCACGATGGATGGATCAGTCTCTCCGTTTTTCCTCCGTAACTAAAAGAAGCTTTCCAGTGGTTTTCAGACATTATGTAAATAGAAATGCAATCTTGTAGGCTTCACACCTCACTGCATTTGAACATTTAGATAGCCGATATGTCGAGTCAAAATCGTAATAAAACACACCGCCTCTGATTTTTCCCACTTCGAACACATTTCCCTGTTATAGTCAGGGGTAAAAGCGAGGGGGAACGCGGGGGACGCAGTTCCCCACCTCGAAAAATATGTAGGGCGTCCCCCAGATCCTAAAATGGTACAATGGGCAGAGATAGGCAGGAGGAACGGCGTGGAATGATGCCGCTACCTACCGTCCCCCCACCTTTTCAGGTCCACTTTTACCCCTGGTTATAGTATATGTTCCACATGTTCCTACTGAGCAATAAACATTTGCAGAAGCTTCTTCCAATTGCTGTGGACACAAAGTAGGATATAGGGTCAAATTTGTGCACATACAATGGCGATACTTTGTTCTAGATGATAAAAATTATGAATATTTACTGCACAAACCATAGCCTTAACTTTTCCACTTAGCTAGAAATTGAACAGCGTTAGGTCCGGTGATCGAGCAGCCATTCAACTGCCTCTCGTCGATCAACCCATGTTCTAGAGAATTGTTCAAGTAGTGACGCAATACGAATCCATAATGAAGAAAGCGCCATGGTGTTGAAAAAACTGCGAGAATGTACCATCCTCGGGCATCGCAGCTCGCAATATCTATCCCTGTACGAGCGTGAGGTATTATTCCGCAGTTAATTTTATGGAATGAAAAAGTGACTGATTAGACGTATTCCTCATTTGTCTGCCAACACCATAATTAATTTTCTTTGCGCTGGTCATGTTGGAGGGGTCTTGCACGCGGGGTTGTCAGGTGACCGATTGTGCATGTTCTGCCTATTAACCTTCCCATTTACGTAGAGGTCAGCTTCATCTGAAAAGAGTATTTGCATAAAAATGTTAACCATAATTACTCACTGCACTTGGCGATCAACATCGTTCTCGTGGAGATGTTGCTTCATTTGCACCTTGTACGGATGCACTTATACACGCGCAGACCCTATGACTCAACCCACATTGCATTAATAAATGACGTGTGCTCCTCTGGGGCCACATCGAGAAAGAAGTCAGCACTGCCGTAGGCGTTGCTTCATCTGTAGCTGTCTACGATCGTCCGCTACGACGTATGTCCACGAATGTGCCCGTCTCCTCAAATTTAGTTAATTACTGTGACACTGCAACATGTAACACAGTCACATTGTGGATGATTCTGTTTGCAATCGGTAACCACTGTACAGGCACTCCTCCCGCTCCACAGTTTGAATATTTCGATGCATTCCTCACGTGCTAACGGTATGGTTCTACATCTAGAAAAAAGAGGTAAATACAACATTCAATTGGCAATAACTTTTCACCAAATTAAGCTCCATGGAATCTGATTGCATATTTTACATACTGAGAAAATTCTAGCCCGTGGCCATATATATATCACATTACCCACCAGTTTATAACAAAGAAATTTAATCCAAAATGGCGGCCGTCTGTGAGAGTATTCCCAAACGGCCTAATGTGTATCACCCATCTCACATTCAATTAAACTACACCCGTGTAGAATTTAGAAAGGAACTTCGTATGATGTATACAGGGTGTTTCGAAAGTCCTCTGACAGTTAGAGTTACAACAAAACGTAAGAGGAAAAACCATTTCTAAATATGTTGTTTTCAATCTAAAGTGAACACTTTTTAAATCGGAGGAGCCGTTTGGGCTGTATTCTTTATGCGCCCAATGTGGAATGAAAATGCAATGTTACCATTTACCTGGACCCACAACATATGTGAATGAAGTTACTGTTTGAAATGGGGGCTAGCCATCGACATGTTAGCATAAAAATTAGTAACTTCATTCACTTATGTTGTGGGTCCAGGTAAATGGCAACGTTGCATTTTCATTTAACATTGGACGCATAAAGAGTGTACAGCCAAACGGCTCATCCGATTTTGAAAATTCCTTCAACTTACATTGGAAACAACATATTTGGAGACGGTTTCCCAATTACATTTTGTTGTAACTCTGATAATAATCGAGTTACTTTATGTCAGGGGACTTTTGAGACACCCTATATATCTTATGGAATATATGTTTGATGTCCCTATAACTGTAGTATAATTTAGTTTGTTTAAATTTACAAGTTATTACAAGTAGATTCTGACTTAAATGCGTAAGAGTTTGTATGTAACTAACTAATGAATTCTATTTCATGAAATTTACATTGAAATATTTAACACAAGATCTTTTATATTCATGCTTAACTTAGTGACTTTGCTTTGGACTGCAACTGATTATTGTACCCCATTATTGCTTGAGAAGAAACAAGATATCCGAATCTTCATTTGGAGAAATCAAAGGTCTATTGGAATGCTGAGGATTACAATCATTACTTTCTATACTTTAAGGTGCGTAAATTATATCTAGGTATATTCTGTGTTTATTGTTATAATTACTATTACTATTATTGGGTTTAGAATCAATCAAGTACTTCATGATATTTTAGAGGGATCAAGATGGCTGCCAGATAGATAAATATTTGAGCGTCAGGCCCTTATTTCTTTTCAATTTTATATTTAATCAATGTCTATCCCCCCCCCCCTCATTATTCCACCAAATCGTATTCCAAGATCATCAATTTTCAATACTCATTTGTGACTGTCAGCATACATAGCATAACCGTAGGACGCAAAACAAAGATTTCTTTTTATTTTTCGTTTTCATGTCTTTTCTCCATAGCTGTGAAAAATAACGCCTTCAACATCATAAATTTGTATGCTACTTGCCTGCTTTCGAGCACAGTAATCAACTATTTGGACATTAAGAAGCAAAGCAGGTCTACGTTGCAGTTAGCATAGTTTTGAAAGGATGTGACATAATGATATTGGTGTTGCGATGTTCAGCCTAAACAGTGCAAGTAAATAAATCTGTAACAATTGTATTGGTGTTTAGCTTACATGTCCTCCAGACGGGCCATTTTTTTTTTTACATCTTGTTACTTCTACTCTATATGAGGGGTCGCGGTGGCTCAGTGGTGGAGCGTTCACCTCTGGTGCTTGGGGTCCTGGGTTCGATCCCAGTCCCCGCCAAGTGAACTTTGTGGTGGACAAACACCGTGTGCGTGGGTTTTCTCGGGGTTGTCCCGTTTCCTCCCACTTTCTTCATTCCACCATTTCATTCATTATATCATCATCAGCGTCTCCTTTAGCCTAGCCGGCATAATCGTGGGACGTAAAACTCAAAGATTTCATTTAATTTCTACTCTATATGAAGTATATTCTGAGGTTTTGTTTTTGGGGACGTGGTAGCTCAGTGATGGAGCGTTCACCTCTCCTGCGTGGAGTTCCTGGATCGATCCCAGCACGTGCCAAATGGGCTTTGTGTTGGACGAACACTGTGTGTGGTTTTCTCGGGGTTTTCCCGTTTTCTCTCACAGTTTTCATTCTACTATTTCATTCATTCTCATGATTATAGTCTCCTTTAGCATACCCGGCAAAAGCGTGGAACGTAAAACTCAAAGATTTCATTTCATATAAACTTTGGTGCAAAGTAACCCCATAGATGAAGATGTTTTGCACCACATACAAAATAGTATGTTCAACATACTAACATAATGTTTGTTTGCAATGTTTTCTCTCCTGTATTTATACATTTCACTTTTTACACAAAACTGCATGTGTAACGAATTTTTGTTACGAAATTCGAGACGAGACATAGCTCTTCCAATAGAAACAGATACAGTTTTCGAGACGAGACAACTTTCGCGACACCTTTGCGAGAGGTGACAGTCTCAAATCATTTCTCGTGCGTACCCCTAGCCCATATCGTGCGTTATCAAAAAGCATGTTAATGAGAAATAACAACATGTAAATACAATATAGGTAGTTAAAAACATTTTTGTTTTCATTCTTCAGTAATGCATTATTATTAACCTCAGTATTTTATAGTCCATTCTTAATCTTAAGGTGATATATAATTAAGTTTTGAATTCGGTTAACTTATTTTGTTTCTCAAATTGTATTAAAAATGTATGTACAATTCGCGGCAAAAAAAAAAAAAAAAAAAAAAAAAAACCTGCAACATGAGGATGTAAGTTTATTGTGAAACTACGCCTAACAGCACAGGGAACGAACATAACATCTAAGTGGAACGAATCACGCCACGATAAACCTCGGCCTCCTCCCGTGCACACTTACTTTGTAACAAAAGACTTCGTCATTTCACAATAAACTTATATGCTCATGTTGCAGGTTTTTTGCCGCGGATTGTACAAACATGTTTATTTTCATTCTTGAGTGCTTAAAGTCACTATAGTTATTAAACATAGTAATTAATATTGTACTCTTAACGTTAAAATAATATATAGTTAACTTTTGAATTCAGTTAACATTTTTCTTACTGAAATTGCTTTAAAAAGTATGTAAAAACTTTTTTATTTTCTTTCTTGAGTGCCAAAAGTGATGCACAGTTATTAAGATTAGTACTTTATACTCTATTCTTAATTTTAAACTGATAAACAGTGCGTTTCTGAATAAATTATGTCAAGTTATTTGAGTGACGAACACTGGTACAAAACCCTAACTACCACTGGAACATTTCGATTTTGAGATGACTACTACCGGTGCAATACAAGGGATTTTAAAATATTGTTTTTCCTTCAACGGCTATTTGATTTTCAATTCTGACTACATGGTCATATATAGGAAGGATCAGTGTCTCTTTCCAACTATGGTACAGCTCCGACCGATTCACGGTGCTCACAGAAGAGACAAAAGAGTATGTTTTCAACCTTAAAGTAACGACCACTGGTGTTTTTGCCAGGGTATGCAAAAGTAAGTGGGTACCCCAATGGGGTAGAGGGGTACTATGCGGTACCTAATTTCTGCATTTTAGATATATGGAAATACATGTGTCTAAAATGTAAAGAACTGATATTTGTTTACCTAAAACTGCAACTCGGTAAGCCTTACGGATACTGAGACATGGGAAAATAAAGAGCGACACGATATGTATGTGGGGCTTGCATACTTGAAGGTACAATTTGGAAAATGGATTCAAATATGACTAACGGCTATCAAGATATTGTCAAATAAAGAGAGGACCAATACAGGTATGGGATTTTCGAATTAGATGATAAAATTTCCGAAACCGGTCATGGAAAGTTAATAAACACCAGTAGCAATTCCATCTTCAAGTAATTAGATATTTCCATGGGGTGTTAGAACATCTTACAGTCTACCAAGATTAAACTTTAAAAGCTTTTGAAAATATAACTTGACATTTGTAAAGAGTATTAGAAATATGTATTTACCTAAAACTTGCAGTTAGTACATCTGACATATAGAGAAACACCGTGAAATAAAAGAGTATGAGATGTTGAAACTTCGGAAAAATTATTGGTCCCAACAAAATTAAATAAGATGGTATTTCTATGGGTTAAGTGAGTACCTCAGTACAATTTCGATGGAAAGATTAGTTCTAGGTTTTCTTCAGGCAGTTCCAAAGGTTCATCGAGCTGTGTAAAAGAGTGAAAATTCCCTGTGAATATCTAATATAGTAACCAAAATATAACGAGTCATTTATTTTATGACGTAAAAATAGAGATCTTTAAGGATTTGTACTTCTGGGTCTTTGCTATAAGAAAGAAATTCAAAAACCTACTGTATATACCTTAATATGCAATTAAATCAGTGAGGACACAGTAACTTAGTGGTGGGGTGTGTACCTAGTATGTTTTGCAGAAACTACACTGGAGTATTCTCTTAATCCACAGAGATACGATCACACTTAACTGCCCATTTAATTTTAAAATGAAATTAAGGCAAGTGAATGTTGATGATAGAATTGATGGAGTGTAAAGGTGGGAGGAAACGGGAGTACCCCGAGAATGCCCACGAATACAATGTCGACTACAAACTGACTTGGCCGCGGATCAAACCAGGGACCCAATACACCAAAGGTACGCACTCTACCACTAAGCCACCGTGCCTCCACCCATTTAGTTGTCTATTAAGGTATATACGGTAGTTTTCTGAAATTTCTTCTTCTTACAGCAAAGACTCAACAGTACAAATCCATGTGGGTCTCCATTTTTACGACGTCGTAAAATACATAATTACTTATATCTTGGTTGCTATATTTGATATTGACAAAGAATTTTCATTCTTTTTGTACGCTAGGAATTATCACGCTTGGATTTACCCGAAGAAAACTTCGAGCTGAATTAATCTTTCGATCGGAATTGCCCTGACGAGTGTGAGGTACTCACTTAACCCATATAAGTACCATCTTATTTAACTTTTATTAAGATCAAAAGTTGTTTTATGAAATTTCAAGATCTAATACTCTTTTATTTCACGGTGTCTCTCTAGCTGTAAGATGTACTGGCTGGAAGTTTTGGGTAACTCTATTCTCTTTTCTAATACTCTTTACAAATGTCAAATTATATTTTCCAAAGCTTTTAAAACTTAATCTTTTTAGACCCATGATGTTCTAAAACCCCATGGAAATACCCAGTTACTTTAGGATGAAATTGCTACTGGTGCTTATTCAGATTTCATGATCGGTTTCGGAAATTTTACCACCTAACACGAAAACCCCATAACTGTGTGGGTCCTCCCTTTATTTGACAATATCTTGATAGCCATTAGTCATATTTTCATTAATTTTCTAAACTACTGTCAAGTATGGAAGCCCCACATACCTATGGTGTTCCTATTTATTTCACCATATTTCGGTAACTGTTAAACATACCGACTTGCGGTTTCGGTAAACACACACCTGTAACGTTCTTTATAAGTTTATTAAGATATATTTTAGAATGTTTAGAAATGGGAGGTCTGCGAATGCCATAGTACCCGAAAACCCCCATAAGGACGTGTGTGTAGTGTATTGAATTGAAACTACTTTTGAGGTTGTTGTTAGCCCTCAGTAATTACGTTTTCGAAACTGCACAATCTAGTACGCAAAACTCACACTTCTATGGTGTTGTCCTTTATTTTCCCATACCTCGGTATCCATAAGGCTTACCGAGTTGCGGTTTTCTGTACTAAACAGATATCAGTTCTTTACATTTTAGAGACATATATTTCCACATATCTAAAAATGCAGACATATTAGGTACCCCATGGTACCTCGAACGCCAGTGGGTACCCACTTACTTTTGCATAGTAATACATTTCGAGTTGTTCAGCATCAACAAACACTTTTTTTTTAAATTCATCATTTTTCTACCAGAAACCCAAAAGTCAATACCTGACCGAACAGATTTTGTCCATTTAATCTAAAAAATGTTAAATATTTTAAAATGTAACATTTTAAATATTTTTGGATTTTTGTTTCAGGTATTTCATGCATCAAAACAAAACCAGGATTCTGCATGAAAGACAGCGAAAAGCAGCAGTGTAATTTGTGGCTAAAAGCACGTCCTTTCTGAAGACAGACCCGATTGTATTTACATTCTTTTGTACAAATATGTAACCTTAATAAATATACTGCTCCGCAAATTATTTCTTTCTTCCATAAATTAGAATAAATGTATGTCTGTTTAAAGAAAATGTTTGTTAGCATTAAGTCCTTTCAACTCTTTTTCTCTGTAAATAAGAACATTATACCTTGCAACTTTTTTTTATCATTTTGCAATTCCGATTTTATAAAGTAAATCTGCACGAAGCACTATTATTTCAGTCATACATTAATAACTAATGTATTGTTCTGTGAATAAGGCAATGGTATAGTGAATATGTTTTAACATAAAATCTGTAACTCAGCTTTTCAGTAGTCAACTTTATTGAGAATCCGAAGAAACAAAGAAAAAATGTTGGACTTAATGAATTTCAAAATTATTTTTGTTCGAATTCCTGACTAATCCAAATTATCCAGAGAAATCATTTATGTTGCTCTCTACAGATGTATCCTTTCTCCAAATCGTATGAAAAGGAGACTTCATACATCGCTATATTTTGTATGTACTATGTTTCGTATTTATTTAATCACTTTGTACCTTTCTCTAGTGTTGAGAAGGCCGCAAGTGTCAATCGAATAATTTAGTGTTTCACTCATGTAACCTTGTGACTAATGTACGTCCTGTCGGTATATATATGTTACTGGGTTCGATTAGCGACAAACAATTTTTAGTGTTAAACAAATACAAAAATCTACACGCAATGAGATACGATGATCTTTGCCTCATAGACAATACCAAGCAACTAACGGTACTGAGTGTGGTTGAGTTTACTAGTGGTATTATCTGGCTAAAATCAATGTTCCGAGAGCTATACTTCTTTTTGTGCTCTGAATGCAAACTTTGATATAACCGTTTTAAATTATTGTACATCTATCTATCTATATAGCTATATCTATATCTATCTATCTATCTATATATATATGTATATAATTGTAAACTAGAAACTTCCGAGTAATTCTGAGAATCATCGCTCTTTCTTTAAATAATGTATGAGACTATTACACTGCTCGTTACTTAAAATGTTGAACTAAGAAGGATACATCCAGGAAAGTCCAAATTTGCAGAATGTATAGAGCAGGGAAGGATAAATATGTTTGGTCGATGGCTGCACAGCTTCTCATACCTGTGAACTCCGCCAGCTACAGTTGATGAGCTGTGACATTGGATCGTAAGACGCATGGCTTACCATACCAGAAGAGAACATCCTCTCGATGTCTCGCTGTGTTACGGTCGTTCTGGTTGTCAATGTTGGGTCAGTTCTGCTCTGCTATCACCACGTTGTCACACAGCGAATACAGCGGTAAGTTTAACCCTTAACGTAGCAAGCCTAAGTCGTCAAAGTTGTTTACCAAGCTGGAGTCTTCTGGGGACCCCAAGTATTATTTTAATTTCTTAACATAGTATTGCAGAGGGTTACTCCAACTATTATTTTTTGGATGTCTAGAAGCATACTTAAGTTAAATGAACATTGTTGACGTCAAATATTATGTATATTTGAACACTATTCAGTTCTTCATACAATTTCATACTTTTGTGTTCGTAAATCTGAAACACAGGTTTAACAATGGAGTTTTTACATTTTGAAGTGTGTTTTTATTTTTTGTATTTTTTAAAGAAACGCATCTTTGATCTAATCATGTAATTGATATCTCAAAGGGTTGCAGGATACATATAAAAATCGAGAATAAATTGATTCTTATAATTGCGGCAGTATCACCAAATATCACTCTCTGGGGTCCCTAGAGTACCCCGCTTGGTATGTTAAGGGTTAAGCATATTCGACACTTACTATTAGATATCGGCTTGGGAACTTTGGCGTAGCTACCCTGTCTCCTTGAAGTTGCATTTTTAACGGGGAGTACTGTTTAGGAATCATCTTGTGAGGGAAAACGTTTTCAGCTGACACCATGTTTTTAATTATAGCGTCATTTAAAAAATAACTTATCTGTTAATTAAAATGTGCAGAGAAGTTATTTCTGGAAAATCCTATTCACGCCTCTTATGGTAACAACTTCTGCATTTTGGAAGAGGATATTATTAAGGAAAAGAATGAGGTAAAGTCGTCTTTATATAGTACACACGGAAAAGAAAGAATTTGAAAGTTGACAAATTTTCTTTTGCCAATAGCTCGGCAACAAATTAATTAATATGGATCTTTTTGTTGTTATTCTTCGAATAGTTATAATTTGACAACCTGCCAAAGTCGGTACTCTGATAGGTTAATTTATTGTTGAGTTTTTAGGAAAACAAATTTTGTCAACTGAAGAATATTTTCTTTCGTGACTGTACAAGCAATGGATGATAATGGCTTAATAAATGACTGTACGTAAGTCTTTTTTGAGTTTGAACATAGGATTGTACATGGCTGTGCATTTTGCATTATTATTGAAGTGCTGCAACTAAGTTATTGCAAAAGGTATGATAAATTCTTACAGTAATATTGTCACATATTGATTTAATCTGTATGAAAACTAAAATAGTTTAACATATGGTTACCCTCCTTTGTGCCAATAATTTTAAAATTAACTCTTGTGCCACTTTTCAACACTTGGCTTTGCAGTAGCTTTCCAAAGAATTAGCAGGAAGTCCAAACTTACACCCTGCAGATAAATACATTTCTCTGGACAGTTTCACTGCTCCAAACTAAGATTTGAAAAGTGTAGTATTTTTAATTTTATTACTATTGGCACAAAGGAGATCAACCATATTTTAAGCTATTTTTGTTTCCATACAGAGAAAAACAATATGTGGCAACATTACAGTAAGAATGTATCATGCATTTCTCAGTATGTTGCAGCACTTCAATAATGGTGCACTATACGTACAATCTAGATCCTGAATATGTCCAATTCATATATTACAACAAGGCAATACGTATGCGATACAGGTAAAATCCGTATATTTCATATGGACAATCTACAAGCTACATACATCCAGTCCATACATTACATATGGCCAGCCTGTACGCGACATACGTGTAATCTATATGCCGCATGCAGACAGTCTGTAAGCTGCATATGTGCACTTTGTATGGTGCATACGGATATTCTGTATGCTGTATCGGGACAAGCTGTGTGTGACATAAGGAAAATCTGTATAATACATAGGTACAATACGTACACTGTATCTAGTCGTACGTACGGGGCACAAGTACAATATAGATGCTGTCTCGGGGTTGAACGCAAGAAACACACGTACAGAACGTATATTGCATACTTCTTGAAATTACGCTCCGTCCCGATAGTCAGTGAGTGTCGTCATTATTAACCCACATGCTACATACGATCCTGACGTCACAAAGCTAGATATTACCTCCGTATATACTTGTTACTGTAGATGACGTCACACGAATGACGTCATTGCACTTATGTAGACAGTACGTATAATACATACTTTTTCAGCTATACGTTTGCTGCAGGATGTTATATACGGTTGTACGTTAAGTCCGGAAACTACAGGAATTACGAATGTAACCTACGTTTTTAAGTATGTCACCTACATTTTTTTTTCTCAGTGTGTAAGAACGAGATCAATAATCACAGAAAAATACCAATATATTTTATATTTACAAGTAATAATATCTGTATGTGTGCCGCGAAAATCCAAGTAACACCCGTAGTGTGCCGCAAGTTGAAAAAGGTTGGGAAACGCTGGTCTAGACGAAGATAACCATGGAACGGAAAAGTTTTGAACATTTCATTTCATTTCGCGTTTACTCAATGTCTCCCTTAGAAAAACCTTATAAAATACTCACAATAATATTAAATATATGTTGATGTGTTAACTCCCTTTCTTCTCCAGCTCAAAACAATTCAAAAAGATCGTTATTTTTTGCCAGTCAAGAATAAAATAGGACATATTTTAGAATGTAATAGGATAAAATAGAAATCTTGCACTTTAACATTCCACGTTTGTGCCCATTAATCTAAGGAAAATGAATGATTAAGGCAAGTAAATGACGATGTAGGTGGAATGAGAGTGTGGGAGGAAACGGGAGTACCCCAACAAAACCCACGGACCTTATGATGTACACCACAAACTTATTTAGCAGTGGATCAAACCAGGAACCCCACACACCGGAGATAACAGCTTTAAAAGTGAGTCACGGTGACCTCAGGATAGAATATAATGGACTGCTAGATAACAATTTACTTTAATTAATCTTCTGCCTCTTCTTTAGCCTGTAGTGTAAAACTGTAAGACTTATAACAACAAAAGAAATTCATTAACATTATGTGTACTTTACAAAGTGTACACAACATGGGAAAATAATACGCACCAGAAATGAATGTACTACTACGGACTCGTTGCATAGCACTTTTTGTATTTAAAACCAAAAACATGAATGTAGCCTATACATTGCACTTAGGACTCTATATTTTTCCCCATATTAATATGTACGACAATAAGAAGTTGAAAATAAATTGTTAAAACTGCTCGTATCCCGTGAAAATCTTATGGAGAATATTTCAACAAAGTACAGTAGAGCGTCGATTATCTGAACGTCGGTCAACCGAACGACCGCTTAACCGAACTATGTACTCGCTCACACCTGTTACTCTCCCACCCTACCGTCCATCATCCCCCTCACTCCCAAACCAATTTTCCCACAGTAGTCGCCGCACTGAGCCACCGCTGGCGGAACATTGCTTCTAATGGGGCCTTCATAAGGCGCTGCTGACCGGCCAAGCCGCCAGTCGCTGTGTTTCAACAATCAGCACACTTCTTTTTGGCAAATAAACATGTACAGTTCGATTATCCGAACAAACCAGTTTTCCGAACACCCATATCCCCCAATTACTTCGGATAATCGACGCTCTACTGTATTTCCACGAGAACTGAAATTGGCAGAAAAAACGTGGAGATTGCAACAGTTTTAGTTTTTGCCTCAAGCCCTAATATGAAAACAGGACGCAAAAATAACAACAATGGGAGTAGAGCAACACCATATTATTGAAACTTCATAATAGCATTGAAGCTTAAGAATTCCCGAGCCACCACTCACCCCCAATGGAACGCTGGGCGTGTCATGTGGCAAAGATGATACATGAGGTTGTACTTCCTCACAAGGAATTTATTAAGTTACGCAGAAAAGAAGTGCAGTAGCCCAAGCGATTCATATGATCGAATAATTCCCACTCAATTCATATGATCGAATAATTCATCTACGCAAAATAGATGCGCGGAAACGTAACTGATTCAATGAGCGAATCATTCCCAACCAATTCACTTGCGCGAAGGGGATGCGCTTTAGGACCAATTCATATGAACGAATTAAATGATCGAATCATTTTAGTGAATCAGAGTAAATGAATCGATTCTCCGAAATGAATCATTTTGCCCATCACTAGTTCTGAGAAACAAGATCCCTGAACAAAGTAAAATCTACCTTTAATTTACAAAAGAAACAACAATATACAGCAGTTTCTGAAAAATAGTTAATGAAGCGTAGACATAATACATCTATGGCTTCTACAAAAAGAAAATTATTCAATTCCAACTGAAAGAAATGGCTGTAGGAACAGCAACTGTTTTTTTTTTTTTTTTTTTTTTTTTTTTTTTTACTGTTAAACCGCAGACGATAACGTCGTCTCTTCGGGAGGGATATATATGGTAAACATTGGTTATGATTGATACACATATATGGTCTATGAGATTCGGCTACAACAATAATAAAAAAAGTCACTTTATTCATACAGAGGTGAATTATTATTGTTGTTGTGAACCATGTGATACAAAACAAGAAACAGATATGGATGGGGAAGGTTGAGATGTAAGTGCTGAAGACACAGTGGTCAATGTATGGTTAGACGTAAGGAGTATTGAAATAATGAAAGATATGCTTATTTGAAGGGCTGAGCGAATGATGAGATGAAGTGCATGGACGCCACAGTACACAGTTAAGTGTTAGTATTCACAAATGAGCTTATCTTCTGTGTTGGGGCTACTCAACACTGATGGCAGACATGGGGGAAGCCCTTGTTAGAAGGAAACTCACTGTGCAAACGATGGGTATATGTGCGGATTGAATTCTGATGGATGATAGGTAGCGAAGAAATGATGGTCAGGGTGTTCCGGATGCTTCAGGCCAAAGATAGAGAGTAGATGCCTCAGTGGAGGATAGTAATACTTAGGCGAGGTGGAAAAGCTACTATCAAGAAATATTGTGGAAGAACTCGATTTTCGAGAATAATAATTTGTATATTTTAGATTTATTGTTATGTTTATGTCTCGAAATCGTTAAGTAAGGTTATGGGAATTTAATGTTGAATATGTAAAGTTAATGCAAGCTGCACAATCTCGCTAATAGTTGTGTCAGCAATTCATTGTAAACAGTTGTGTATAAGAATGTCATCGTAACGTGTCTGGCAATGTAGGAAGGAAATGTTGACAATGTGTCTTTCCTCACATTAGCCAGATTCTAGAAATTGTACAAAACGTGAATTTGTGGGATTTTATGAATTTCATGAGATGACGGATGTACGGAGAATTGCTTAGAATCGGGAAGTCAGAACGTGTCGAGGGTTGCAGTTTTGAGTTTTGACACATGGAAGGAATTTGTCTCTCCATGTGAAAACGGTGTCGCACGTGCCACAGCAGACGGAAAAGCAGACGATGGTAGTTGGACCCCGCCAAACAAAACCACAGGACGAGAAGGTTTTGGGGAGTTCCTGAGATTTCCTAGAGAGTTCGAGAGGGTCAGTTCTTGAGTTCTAGAGATTGTTCATCGACTTTGAAGTTACTTGGGTTCGAGTCTGGAGAACCAAGTTCCATTGAATTATCCACCAGATGATCGGAGAAAACAGTATGTTGTACTTCAACATATTCTAACGACGCAGAACTTCGAGGGAGATTTACATTGAGAGGCCCATTCCTCAATGCCCACTTTCATCGTCCAACAACACGGAGTGTCAGCTTAAGGAGCAGAGTTCAACACCAGAACGACGTGGGACAGCAACAGATTTATCCAGGTATGTGTGACTCCGAGTCAGAATTCAAAGCTCAATACTTGATCGTACTATACCTTACTGGCAAATGACTCCGAATATCCGTTATAGCAAACATTCAGAAATCTCACAGTTCATTCATCAGATTTCAGAAATACAGTGTTTTATGTTAAATGAAGTGGACGTATATTTATTTGTTTAATCCCCATATGTAAACCTCTTGCAAGATAAGTTATAATTTACCCACTCATTCTAGATGGTGAGTGGAAGGCGCCTAGTAGCACTCATCTTTGCATCCCCAAGTAGGCACTGAGTGGCTAGGTTGTCATGGTGGAGTATGCTTAGGGTTCGAGTCCCGGCGGAAAGATTCAAGTAATTAAAACCCTCCCATCCCTCCCATTTTATTTTGAATTTAAATGATATTTTATTACGTAACTAAAGCCCACCCTTCCCACCCTCACTACGATGCAGTGTAATTTTAAGTAGTGTTTCGTATTTTCTCGATTTAGGTTAAGGTTTAATGTGTTAATTGATATAGTGAATTTAAGGTTTTTGCAATAAGAAAATAGTGATCTGATTCTCCCGACAAGTTGATTAAGTAGCTCGTATATACGTATTATAAGAATAAATAAGTTTAAATAAGTTTTAAGTAAATGAGTAATGAAAGTATTCGTACAAGAGCACAAAAAGCGGCAAAAGGAGTACAGGTCGGTAGTTTGTTTAATATTGCAAGTTCAAGTAAGAAAAAGCAAGAAAGTGCGAAACCAAATTTGAAACTAGGACCCGTCGAGAATTTTCCTTCCAGTCCTATAACGAAATCGTATACGGAGGATTTTACATCAATCTTTCCATAATCGAAGAGTTCACACGTACTAATGTAACGTTAGATATAGAGGATCGTATAAGGGAAAGGTTGCATCTCGAGGATGAGCCTATAATAAATTACGTGTACGATATGCTTGTTTTGTGTGAGAGATTAGACGCTAACATGAATGATAAAAAGAAAATAGGGATAATTTTAGGTGGTCTTCAACCGTATTTTATGGAACGTGTAGGTACAAGTTCATATTCGACGATTGATAAATTTGTAGAAGATCTTCAAAAAGTAGAGAAGAATAAGTGCAAAGTAGAGAAGCGCGTTAAACGGGAAAATGGAAAGGTTACCGTTAAAGATCTGTTAAAGAAGATGAGAGAGCAAGTAGAAGAGGAGGATAGCGATGTAGAAATTGATAAGTTGTTGTTAAGGAAAGAGATTAAACATAAGGAAGATGTGAAAGTTAAGCAAGAACCAACGAGTATTACTCAATTGAGTGAGCTAGAAAAGAAAATAGAAAATTTACAGTTGACATTAGCTGCGAATTTTCAAGACCGAAATAGTAAAGAAGATAAAAACGGTAGTGATTCGAAGCAATACAGGAATAATAATAATAACTTTAGAGGAAATAGAAGTTTTCGGAATGGAGGACGAAATTTTTACAAGAATAATGGAAATAGGAATTGGAATAGGAATGGTAATAATAATTATACTAGGAATAGAGGTTCTAACGGATATAATAATGGTAGAGGATTTCGAAATAATTGGCGAAATAACAGAGGTGGAAGGAAGACAGGTTTCTGGCAACAAAGAGGAAATAGTTGTTGTGCGAATGGTGTTAATAGGCCAACATGGTGCCAAAATCATAGCCAAATAAATAATCCTGTACAGTATGTTCCGGTAGTACCGAACCAGATAAATGGTACAACTTATTATCAGGCTACAACGTCAAATAATTTAAACTAGGTCAAACTGTAAATGACAGAGGCACATTTACAGGGAGTAAATTAAAAGTTAGAGAAATAGTAGCCTCTACGTTAACTGATAATAATATGCTCTATGTTCCGATAGAGGTAGATGGTAGATGTCATAAAGCTTTAATTGATACAGGATCGCAGATATCCATTGTAAATGAAAAACTAGTCCCTCCAAGTGCGAAGGTAATCCCTAGACCAACAAGGATTCGTGGAATAACACAGAATGTGTTAGTAGTGAATAAGATCGCTGTGATTAGATTTAAAATGGCCGGACAAACATTTCATTTGGAATTTCGCGTAGTAAAAGATTTTCCGTATCAAGTTTTGATCGGGAATGATTTTCTACAGAGTCAAAATTGCCAAATAAATTACGGTCAGAATAAATTGACATTGCAGAGATTTGGAAAGCCAAGATTAAGGAAAAGGGAAGAACTGGAATCTGTGACTGTGTCTGATAATGCAGCGTTAGGAATAAAACATTGTATTCGACCAAGATGGGTGTTAGGTCATAAGGTACGGTTGTTACCTAGGTCTAAGACTACGGTGGAAGTAAATTTGGTTAGTTCCTGGAATAACAGGGAATACTTGTTGGAACCGGATAGGAAGATAGAAGCCCAATACAATGTGTTGATTCCCCGTGCACTTTTGTCGGAGGAAAATAACAAGATCGAGATTATTAATCCATCTAATAGAGCAGTTTTATTGAAACCGAATATAACATTAGGAAAAGCTGAAGAATGTGTGGATGAAGAGCAATTGAGGAGTGAAGGATTATCAGCCGAAGATATTGATAGTATTTTAAGATCTCGTAGAAATTTTGATAAATCTAGATTGAAATTTGGGAATGAAACGAAACCGGAAATTAGGAATAGAATTGAGAGTTTGTGCTATGATTTTGCGGATGTTTTTGCATGGCAGGATGACGAATTAGGCCAAGTAAAACATTTTGAGCATCACATAGAGTTAGAAACAAAGGTACCATTTAGACGTCACCAATATCCGATTCCCATAGCGTTAAAAGATAAAGTTAAGGAGCAAATTAACATTTTGTTGAGACAAGGAATAATTGAAGAAAGTTCAAGTGCTTACAACTCTCCAATGTTGTTTATACAAAAACCGTCAGGGGGTATTCGTGCAGTTTTGGACTGTCGGTTTTTAAATAAACATGTTAAATTGCATAGCATTGCGTTGCCACCGATACATCAAATTTTAACGTGTATGGGAGGACACAAATATTTTAGTATTTTGGACGTAAAATCGGCCTATCATCAAGTACCAATTTCTGAGGAGTCACGGGAGTATACTTCATTCAATATACCGGGCGTAGGGGCTTATCAGTATCGTGTTCTTCCAATGGGTTACTTACAGTCACCCGCCATATACACAAAGATAATGGCAATGACCCTGGCAAATGTAAATCCTGAGTCAGTTTCCTACTATATGGATGATGTATTCCTATATACGGATAATCAGGAGAAAATGGTGGATGTACTTCAATCAGTTTTCAAAAGATTGAGACATTACGGACTCAAACTATCTGTGGAAAAATGTCAATTCATAGAAAGGAAAATTATGGCTCTGGGACATATTGTCAGTGATGCGGGATACGAGGTTAGCCCGAAGATAATCCAAGCGATAAAAGCATGTAAGGCCCCGAATAATGTAAAACAGTTAAAATCTTTTCTTGGTTTAACTAATTATGTTCGAAAATTCTGTAAAGATTATGCCAAAATCACATCAGCGTTTCAACCTATTTTGAAGAAGGGTCATAAGTTCGAATGGAATGAATCTTACCAGCAGGCGTTCGATCAATTAAAATCAGCACTAATGAATGCACCATTGCTAGCTCCATTTAGGGAAGATTTAGACACAAGAGTGTACACAGATGCATCGACTACTTCGATTGGTGGAGTATTAATGCAAAAACAAGCTAATGGTGAATGGACACCAGTAGCTTATTACAGTCGCGTGTTACGTCCACAGGAGAAGACCAGGCACATAGTGGAATTAGAGATATTGGCAGTAATAAGTTCTTTAAGAGCATTTAATTATTACTTGTTCAATAAAGAATTTGAGCTGTACACCGATTGTAAGGCATTGAAGTATTTGCAAACGTCACCTAAATTAGCTCCGAAATTGGTAAGATGGAGTTTGGACTTAGCCCAATATAAGTATACACCGGTGCATTGTCCTGGAGAAAAGATCCTAGCGATATTTTGTCCAGGAACACAGACATCGAACCGACGATAGAAGATGTTGAGTTAGAAACGTTGAAGGTGAATGCTGAAGATCTCCAAGTTAATTTGACTTTTGATAAGGATATTAACGTTGGCGAATTACAGAGAAAAGACTCATTTTTCGGACCGATCATGCATGCAATAGAACACCCAGAGGATGCTGATGTAAAAGCAGAGAGGCAGGCCCGATGGTATATAGTGAAGGACGATAGACTTTATAGAACACAAAGAATGGCAGGTGGTACAAAATTATTATTATGTATTCCTTATGCGTTAAGAGAACAAGTATTCAAGAATCTCCATTGTTCAGTATACGGCGGCGGACATTTTTCGTACACGAAATGCTATAGACGTGCTTTAAAAGTAATATACTTTCCAAACATGAAGAAATTCTTCATGGAGAAGATAGGAGAATGCATAAGCTGCCAGATACAGAAAAGGAAGACAGGAAGAGTACCATTTCACGCTCAGACGTACCCCTCTTATGCTCCATTTCAGTCAGTTGTGATGGATGAGGTTGGACCTTTTAAATTGTCTCGTAACAATAGAAATAAGTACATTCTAGTGTTTGTTGATAATGCAACTAGATTTGTTATCGCTAGAGCGGTACCCGCAGTAACGGCAGAGATCGTTGCGCAGGTAATTTTCGAAGATCTGATTACGAAACATGGGGTTCCATCTCAACTTCATCTGGACAGGCTATCATCTCATCGTAGCCGAATAGTGGAAGAAATGGCAGAGAAATTTGGAATGCAATTGCATTTTGCGAATACAAGCGCCCATTATTCTATAGGGAGTGCAGAAAGGGCCATTGGCCCATTACAACAAGTAATGAAGCATTATATTGATAAGGATTTTTCAAACTGGGACGAGATCTTGCCAAGTTTGATATTTACTATTAATACGCAAGTGCATGATGGTACTGGTTTTTCACCATACTATCTTTTGCATGGAGTCGAACCAAGAACGTTTCTTGAGCAGGACTTAGACATTCCTTGCGAATACGTTGACAATGAGGTGAGACTTCAGAGCATAAAAGAGGCACGCCAGCTAGCGTACAAAAATTTGCAGAGAAGATTCAGAGCTCAGAAGAAGCAAATAGAGAAAAAGTTTGATCAACCGAGTTTTGAAATTGGTCAGAAAGTATTAATAAGGGAAATGCCGAGAGCAGGTTTGCCCGCATGTTTTGGTAACCGTTATAATACTAAAGGGGTAATAGTGGACAAGATAAACAACAATTCATACAAGGTACAGTATGAAACGAAAAATGGTGAAAAGAAAAGTGATACTATAGACTTAAGACGTTTAAAATTATTCGTAGAAAGTAAAAATGGTGAAAGGTATGGTGAGATGGATCAAACATCAGGTGGTGATGAATAAAAATTTTGATTTGGTGAAAAAAAAAATTTTTAATATTAACATAGGGTCTAATGTAACTATGGTACAAATTGGGTCTACCGATGAAGTGTCAGAAAGGGGGCACTTTCTCAACCAAACCCTAATCCCGAGATTGGAGGAAATGCTAATCTCCATCAGGAAATTTCCCGAATCGATAGACACTTTTTGAATTATAGTTACTAGAATTGTAAATAAAAATAAATGTATGGAATGTAAAATTAAAAGTATTGATTAAAATCAGGTGATACCTGGAAAGCAAAATAAAAACAAAAACATAGGAATGAAATACATTGTTGATAGTAGACTAAAATATAAATAAATAAATAAACAGTAACAGGAAATTAATATTAGGTTTTACTAATTCCAGAATTTTATTCAAGACTGAAAAGGAAACATTAGAATATGGAAATAACAGTGTGGGTGATCTATATAAAATTGATAATTATGGTTCATATTGCGAAGTCAGAAGATCATCATCAAGTAACTATGAAGGATGTAGGGGTAGCCCTAACACAAGATTCATTGTCTGTTCATGCGTCAAATATGGTATATACAACCATTCGATTACATGTTAATTTTCACGAAGCTGTGCCGATGCACAAAGTGTGTAGTGAATCATATGATATTCTGGAAGAATACGCAGAAAGGGAAAAACAATTTAGACTCAATATGATAAATTTAATACCATGTCAGTTTGTATTCGTAAATGGTAGTTCTAAATGTATGGAGTCAGCAAGGACTAAACGTTCGATTTGGTCTATGTTATTAGGATTTGGGTCTATAGGGTTGTCAACCTATAACCTAATCCACACACAACAGTTGTCGACCTCAATTCAAAAATTGTCCGAACACGAAAATGTATTGGCTGAGGAAATTCATAAATTAAAAATATCGCATAACGAAGAAATTTCAATAATGCATGGTGTGGTAGTTAAGGTACATCATGTTCTTCAAAATGTAAGGAGTAAACTGCAAGAAATGTATTGTTACTTGCAGCGAGCTCAGAGAAAAATTTTGACTAATTTATTTTCTCATTTAGCTAGAGAAAGAGTAACTAAAATATTCAACGATATACTTAGCAACCAATTATCTTATCATATTTTGTCAAACTTAGATGTGAATAAATTTATAAATAGTCATGATATTTTGAAGTATTCAATTTATCGTTCTGATATAGGAATGTTTTATCGAGTATCGTCGATTTATTTAATGAAATATGACTATAATGAAAACAACATCGACTTATTACTAAAAACGCCAATTGTTTACGAAAATACAGTTTCGAAAATGTTTAATGTAATTTCTATGGGTTATCTAACTAACAACTTTAGAACGTACTATAAGTTACCGGAAGTGGTATACTTAGCAAATGGAATATATCACACACTAGATCGATCGAAATGTGAATTCAAGAGTTTCTTGTATTTTTGTGAGCAGATAACATTGGATGATACTGCTAAATGCTTGAATAACATTGTGTTCAATGGGTCGTTAAGTGGTTGCGAACAACAAACAGAGAAATACCTAGGCAAGGTAGTGTACAGATACACTCATGCTGGAGTATTATACTCGTCATTGGAAAAAGGATATGTTACTAAGCTAGGTAAACATCATGAAGTTACATCAACGAAGGTGGATTATGGGAACAATTGCTCGTATTTTATTGAATATGATTCATTTGATAACCTAATTTTTGGAGAATTGGCAATTCCAACTAGAAAAGTAATAAGTGTAAACAATAAGCATTTAAGTTTGATAGGGAATTGGACGCTAAAGCAACTAAATTTTAGTATACACCATGAGGAACTCAACAATCTAGCTGAAAATTTATTAAAACTGAAAGTGGATACCACTGTACCACTATTAATAATTAGGACGAATTATATAATGTATGTAATAGCAGGAATTATAGTTGTATTAATTATTTCAGTCATTGCATTAATAACGTTGTATTGCAGACTGTATAAATCGATAAGAAAATATAAAGTAGAAAATAGTGAACCATAATAATCATAATAATAATAATAATAATAATAATAACAATAATAATAATAACATTATTTAGGATCATATAGTATAAGATTTGTTTGTATTTCATGAACTACTATGAGAAAAGTTTAGAAAAGGTTGTAAACCAATTCGTAAACATTGGAATTAATTATTGGTAATTTTGGAAATTTTGAAAAAAAAAACTAGGTAATCGAATGTAAGCAAACATGAAATATGTCAAAGTGTATTCAGATCATGCATTCCATACTCACCAAACAGCCATCACCAAGAGTAAACACCATCACCATATGAAGGTATAAGGTTATGTAAACAAAGTCTATAGTCTATGATAGTCCATAATAGGTATTCTACCCAAACCGGATAGGTTGTATTGTAATACGGTATATCAAACGATGTCCCATTTCCGTATAAAGTGTGAACAAAATGAAGAAAAGAGTGAAATAAGGATAGAAATAGATGAGAAATAGGTTACCTAGATGAATCTAGGATAGTGACATCAATCATCGATAGATAAAGTCTGAAAACATTTAAATATTCAAGAAGGGATAAGGAAAATAAATGTAGAAAGTAATAATATTAGTAATAACAACACTAAAGAATAGTTAAAAATAGATAAAAATAGACAAAATAGTAATAGGTTACTATTATAGTAATAATAGATAGTATATATGTATAAATATTACAAGTAGTTTTAGAAAATAGTGAATAATGAATTTTATATTGTAAGAAAATAGTGAATTAAAAGGTTAAAAGATGAAAATAAGCATAGATAAAGCTAGAAATAATTCACAAATAGTGTTAAAGAATGTTTAGTGTATGTACTAATAACGTATTTATTTATTATTTTTAAAGTCCGAAAGTTTTTGTAAATTTTAGAGAAGAAAAGAAAAGAAAATAATGTATTTTATTATAATTAGTAATAATCAATCAATATTGATTGAAAAGAATCATTAAAAGCATTAATTTTAGTGTGCAATGTAATTGGTAAACGATATGAGCAAGGCTCACATGATATTTTGTATGGGTTTGCGTTAAACAACAGTAATACTCTGAGCAGCTGGAGGAGAGAATGAGAAATGAGACCTGTGCGAGAGAGTAACTCCGCGCGAGGCTACGCTAATCTCCACTCCAGGCCCCGAGCACATGGTAAACTCGAATGGTTCCGAGTGAACACGAGCGGACACGAACAGGATTCGCTTCGTTCCAGCCGCGTTGAAGAGCCCGCAGCTTCAATTTTAATCCTAGTCCAAGCGTAAATTCAATAATATACTTTTAGAAATTCAAGGAAAATTAGTATTTAATAAATTTATTCATATTTAACCACGTAAATGATTAAAATAAGGTTTAAACTAAATAAAGACGTACGAAATAAGTGATAAAAGCTTAAATATAGAGAGATATAGCGAGTATAATTTAATGCTATATTTATGATAGAAAAAGAGTAAAAACATGAGTTTTTAAGTGTGAAATAGAGTCTCCAAGTTATGGTTTGACAGACTTCACACATAGCTAAAGTTTTAATCGTCATGCACAAAGATTACTAGGAAAGTAACAAGGGTGCTCGACACAGAGAGAACAAAATAAGACTGCTTCGAAAAATACGCGATTTTAGAACGCTATAAGTGAAGGCAGACACAAGATAGATATTTTAATAATTTAATTAACTATAATAAAGGTACTTTTCTACGAATTTTAAGTAGGCCTATCCCGACTTTATCTATTTCTCGTCTATTTCAGATAATATCCGAAAGCGAAGGAAATGGACATCAATACAATATTATTATTAATATCAGCGTTAGTTTTAGGAAGTGTATTAGTAGTAATAGTAATTATAACATGTTATATTTTGTTAAAATTAAATAGGATAGAGAGAAAATACGAAAATAGTGTAAGAAATAGTAAAAATAGTGTAAGATCAAACATAGATGTAGAAATAAATGGTAGAGATGAGTCTGAGACTTACGCAGTTTCCCATGCATCACCAATTTATGCCACTATTTTTAATAAGAACAAATCTACACTAAAAACTATTCCACAAAGCACTGAAATCACTATTTTTAAGAATTTGCCAGATGGTAGTATAGTAGATTTTTGTGAGAGCACTGAAACTGAACGGAAACACACACAATTACACCACATCACCACAGAAGATGAGAAAGACACTAATACATCAATGGGACACTGTAAATTCACGAAAACCGACGTTTTTAACGAAGATTCCGACAAACGCGGGAAAACTGAGTGCCCGAAACAGATGAAAAGTGAATTCTTTTATGCGTGTGACATAGTGGTATTGTAAAACAAAGTGTTTTAAAACTAATAGTGTAATAATTGCGACGCAATATTGGAACTTGATGTTATCCAGTCAACGGTGACGCGTGAATAGAAGGCAGGAAGTTGAATTAACCTTGACAAAGCTTGATTGAAAAATTGTTGAGCTTGCAGTTACTAGGCTACATGAAGTGTCAGGATTTCCAATGCCCTGCTGCAGGATTTTCTTTCTGTTCAGATTAAATATCAGTGAATAAAATTTTTCATGAAAATAAAACATTAATATTTTCAAGTTTTATAGTGCAAATGTGAATATGTTAATTACATATGTTCTAAATAACTATGTTACAAGTTTTGATTTTTGCAGTTCCATCCACAGAGAGGTGGAAAGAGACGAAGTTAAAACATTACTGATACGACCAATAACTTCATTGGTTGGCAAGTATGGACATTCAGAGTAATGGAAGTTTTTGGTTATTTGATATTGTAAAAGCGTTGTCGCTAAGAGGAGATAACTCAAGAGTACTTGCAAATGTATGTATGATCACTCTTGACAAAATGTGATGTGCAAGTAGTTTAGTAAAAACTCGCTAGATGTCGCGAGGATATACTTTGCGACATTACATTTTGAAATGTCGTATTTTATAATGTTAGAAAGTAATACAAAGATTAAAAATTCGAATATATATTTTTAAATAAATGTTAGGTGAAGGAAGATTAATTAATATTTATATAATTATGTTGAATAATAATACATATTTTATTTCGTTTCAAGTTGATATTTATCTTTAATATGGTGTCAGTTTATATTATGTACAGGGTGTTTATAGAAAATCGCCCTCTTACGATGTCGAATTTGGTTGCGGAGCAACCAAGTTTTTAAGGGGGGACATGTGGAAGAACTCGATTTTCGAGAATAATAATTTGTATATTTTAGATTTATTGTTATGTTTATGTCTCGAAATCGTTAAGTAAGGTTATGGGAATTTAATGTTGAATATGTAAAGTTAATGCAAGCTGCACAATCTCGCTAATAGTTGTGTCAGCAATTCATTGTAAACAGTTGTGTATAAGAATGTCATCGTAACGTGTCTGGCAATGTAGGAAGGAAATGTTGACAATGTGTCTTTCCTCACATTAGCCAGATTCTAGAAATTGTACAAAACGTGAATTTGTGGGATTTTATGAATTTCATGAGATGACGGATGTACGGAGAATTGCTTAGAATCGGGAAGTCAGAACGTGTCGAGGGTTGCAGTTTTGAGTTTTGACACATGGAAGGAATTTGTCTCTCCATGTGAAAACGGTGTCGCACGTGCCACAGCAGACGGAAAAGCAGACGATGGTAGTTGGACCCCGCCAAACAAAACCACAGGACGAGAAGGTTTTGGGGAGTTCCTGAGATTTCCTAGAGAGTTCGAGAGGGTCAGTTCTTGAGTTCTAGAGATTGTTCATCGACTTTGAAGTTACTTGGGTTCGAGTCTGGAGAACCAAGTTCCATTGAATTATCCACCAGATGATCGGAGAAAACAGTATGTTGTACTTCAACATATTCTAACGACGCAGAACTTCGAGGGAGATTTACATTGAGAGGCCCATTCCTCAATGCCCACTTTCATCGTCCAACAACACGGAGTGTCAGCTTAAGGAGCAGAGTTCAACACCAGAACGACGTGGGACAGCAACAGATTTATCCAGGTATGTGTGACTCCGAGTCAGAATTCAAAGCTCAATACTTGATCGTACTATACCTTACTGGCAAATGACTCCGAATATCCGTTATAGCAAACATTCAGAAATCTCACAGTTCATTCATCAGATTTCAGAAATACAGTGTTTTATGTTAAATGAAGTGGACGTATATTTATTTGTTTAATCCCCATATGAAAACCTCTTGCAAGATAAGTTATAATTTACCCACTCATTCTAGATGGTGAGTGGAAGGCGCCTAGTAGCACTCATCTTTGCATCCCCAAGTAGGCACTGAGTGGCTAGGTTGTCAATATAGTGTCCATAAGCGTATGGTGCTGAGTTCTCCATTTCTTATCTGTGTAGCGGGAGCGAAGATCTTCCAGATGGCGTGCAATGTGCGGAAATGTGATTCTTTCGTATAAGAGACGTGTGGGACTAGGCAAGCTTATTCGAAATGCGAGTCTCAAAGCGTGGCGTTCTATAATACGTAGGCGCTCGTAGAAATCGTCATTCGCACTAACCCAGGCGGTGTGACCATGAGTGAGACATGGGCGAAGGAAGACCTTGTAAGTGTTTAGGACGGTATCCGCGTGCAGGCCCCAGGTAGTACCAACCAGGCGTTTCAATAGATTTAAACGGTTTTGTGCTTTCTCCTTAATAGATAGAAGGTGAGGTTTCCAAGATAATTTGGCATCAAAGACTACCAACAGGTATTTAACAGTAGAGCTGGGGTTAATGCGTACACCTTCTACGTTAATAGCGAGTAAGGATGGATTGCGGCGTACTCGACTGCGTCTCTTGTTAGGAAGTATCACTAGGGCTTGTGTTTTGGTACAATTCAATTTTAACTTCCATCGATTGCACCAGTTGCTAAAAGCATCTATAGCTTTTTGCAGAGAAATGTTGATTTGGTGCATAGTTTTGCAACAAGCCAGCAGTGCAGTATCATCTGCAAATGTGAAGGTGTAAATAGGCTCAGGCATCACGGGCAGGTCACTAACATACAATATATATAATAAAGGTGATAAGGCTGAACCTTGTGGGACACCAGTACATAGAAAAATTGGAAAAGATAAACTATTATTAATGGAGATATATGCGAGACGATTCGTAAGAAAGTGGTACACCATACGTATATATGCGGCCGGAAGATCGAAGAAGTGTAACTTATATATAAGACCATTATGCCACACGCGATCAAATGCCTTTTCAAGATCGAAGAGAAGAAGGCATGAGGGTGCAGTTCTATTATAATGGTTCGTGATGATGGTGCTAAGACGTAACAAGTTATCGAGGAGGCTATATTCAGGTCGGAAACCTGCTTGGTGTTTAGGCAACAGATCATGAACTAACAGATGGCTATGGAGTCTCCGGACTATGATGCGCTCAAAGATTTTCCCAAGTGTGGAAGTGAGCTGAATGGGCCGATAAGAAGCTGGATCTGTTTTATCCTTTTTAGGTTTCAGAAACATAAGTACTTTAGATACTTTCCAATCAGATGGATAGTAGCCAGTTCTGAGGACAAAATTGTACAGCGTTGCCAAAATATGAAGTAAAATAGCAGGACCTTCTTTAATATGGCGGTAGGTAATACCATCAAACCCTGGTGCCGTGTTTTTCTTGTGACGTATCACGTCTGTAATATCCACTGGCGTTATTAGCGCCGTTAAAGGATGCTGATCATCCAGAGTATGGTCCATGTTAATTCCAAGGTACCCATTATGAGGGTTTGTATATCTGGCAATGCGCCTGTAAAGAGTTGATCCATCTCGGAAAGAGGGTTCTGGCGTGAAGGTGTTCCGAAGAACTTAGGCAAAGGCATCAGCTTTCGCAGAGTCCGTGGTAAGTGCAGAATTCTTGTCGAGTAGAGGGTAGTGAGGAGTGCTGGTTTTCCCAATTAGCCGGTTGAAATGTTTCCAATACTTAGTTGGATGGCTCTTCTCACTAACTGTCTTTATCCAGTTGCGCTTTTTAAATGCTCGGATGTAATTTTGAACCATGCGAAGATACTGACGATGAAGTCGCAGTGTGGCTTTATTACGGCTGTGTAGGTAAGCCTTGTACGCTGTTCGAGCTAGAGAGATGAGAGAGAGATAGTGAGGTGGTAGTTTAGGCCGGTAAAGATTACCTGTGGTTTCTGGAATGTGATTTGCACCGCTGGTTTGAATGCTTTGCGTAATGCGATCTAAAGTCATGTCGAACGTAGAAATGTCAGATGGAAGTTGAATATCTGCTAGTGCGTCGTGGATATCCTGCCGGTACATTATCCAAATTGCACGGTCAAAATTTGGCCGAGAACGGAGAGTTCCTTGAGGTGGTTTCGATCCATTAGGAAAAACTATATCGACCTTTACAGGATCATGATCGCTACCAATAGAATCGAGAACACTGACATCAAGATACGGGATTATACTAGATGAGGCAATTACCACATCAGGAGTTGTATTAGAGGATGGACGAGTTGCTCTAGGCAGTGGGCAAATTTCGCCGTTCGTGTGAGAAGTAATGAAATCAGAAAATAACCGTTTTTCAGTAGCATTCCTGCTATGGTAGTTAATGTCAGCCATGACAATATAGGAGCGAAAATTAGTATCCAGGTACGTGAAAAACGAAGTAGGTATGCGAAAATGCAGTCGAACGTATATGGTTGATACAGTGATAGGCCTTGATTTAAAATATATGGTGACAATATTATGCTCCGGTAGAGGTTCAGGGAATTCGTGATTAATGGTTTTGATAGGTAACTTATGTTTAGTGCCAATAGCTGTTCCGCCATTTTCTCTCTGCCCCGGTGGTCCATCGTGGCGTGTGAATTGATAACCAGGAAAATAAACGAATTGTTTTGGAGTTAGGAAAGTTTCATTTAAGAGAAAACTATGGACCTTATGTTCATGTAATAAAGCAGTAAGTAGGTCTTTCCTGGTACAGAGTGACTGGATATTGAGGTAAAGAAACGTTATAATACAGCCCGTATCCATGATGTATGACAGTTAAACTTGGGTTGTAAGAGGATGAATTTGAAAATGCACTGTCTGTCCAGAATAGGTTGCTTTGACATCTAGGTTATAGAGTATTTTAGTTGCATATACAACTTGATGGATTATGTGGGTCCGCAAGAAAGGATGGATGTTCTGGAGAGCAAGACTAAAGAAGCGGATCATGTCTTCGACTGTAACGGGTTCTCGAAGAGAATTGTGCGGAGGCACTGGCGTATCTGGTGTACGTAAAGGCACTACTAGTTCGGGTTTAGTAGGCTCTGCTTGAGGTTTGGCCTTACATTTGTAGCTATATGTAGGACGCGCATCATGGGAAGTGTTGCAATTTGGTGGCGCTGCTCCGTTAGGGCAGTCTTTAGTAAGATGGTTTTGACCACAGTAACCACATTTAGAGGTGTTTGGACAGTTAGGTGTCAGGTGCTGGTTATAAACCTGGCACTTTTCACACCGAATCGGAAGAGGTGGAGGTGTACGAGACGGTTCTACTTTATGACGGCGTTTAAATATGTACGCACCATATTGTAATAAATGGTGAATAGCTTGCTGTTCGTTTGTCAGAACTCTAACTAGATAGATCGGGCCAGTATTGTTGCGTATACGGATACATTTTTGAATGTTCACGCCTTCAGCAGTAAGTTCTTCTTCCACTTCCGAGTCAGTTATCTCGGGATCGACACCCTTGATGACGACGGATAACAACGGTGGTTTCCTTGGTGGTGGACCTTGCGTCTGGCGTTTCGGTTGTAAGACACTAATATTTGCATTCTTGCCAAAGATCTCAAAGGAAGCCTTGTTACGAACGTGTCTATGAAAATCGGGGTTCTTGGACTTGAGAATGACACCATTGTTAGTGAAACGGATCTCTGTTATTTCCAATCTTGGTACGTATTTAACAAGCTGTTGAATAATATGCTTTAAATTCTTGAATTTTGTATCAAAGTTTGTGAGAAGGAAATTATAAATTTGATCCCGAGATGGAAGTGGTGTAGGGTCGGAGCTTGTTGAAGGTTAGATGTCCATACGCAAATCTTGGTCGCCTTAGGAGCAGACCCCGAACGGGGACGCTTATCAACCGACTTATCCGAAGTATCCGATTCCCGCCTAGTGCGCCTACGTTGATCCCTAGGCTGGGGAACTACAGGCGGTAGCCTATGCATTGGGCCAGCGGCCCTACAAAATGATGGAGATAAGTGCAAATGTATAAGTGATGATCGGAACCAGCCACCAAGAAATGAAATGAAAGAAGATGAAAACAAAAATACAGGTTTTAACCCCCCGAAACGCGTATAGACCTCTTGTCCACCCTGTAAAAACCGTACTTGCACCGATCTCAGAAATACGTATTGCAATACTTAGTCATCGGAAGGTGCAATAACAGCTTTAAGACAGGTTAGGCTTAACCCAAAGTAAGTATGATGCCACAGAATTTTTTTGCTAGCCAAGGCTAGCTACCCGCCCGAGGGTTACGCCCTCCATGGGGAAAGAGAAGTTTGGGAATTGGGAGGAAAGGACTGGGAGATGGTCTAAGGGAATTTTCATTATTTTATTATCACTTTATTTCATAAAATTTATTATTATTTATCAGGTGGATATTGCTATCTTTGCGATAGCAATCATGAGGTAGGGGAATGTCGGTATTGTATGATTGATTGTGAGATTGAACAATACTTTCTATATGGGAGAAGAGAAGAATGAGATGACTATGAGATGAGGTGCACTAGACAACACAACACGAGGGTGATTGTTAGAGGACAGATGCAAGTTAATCTTCTCGCTTGGGGGCTACTCCAAGCATTGATGAGAGACAATGGGAAGCCCTGTTAGTAACAGAGGACTACTGTGCTGAATATGACGGTGTGATATGAGGTGGAGGATGGTCTATGAGAAAAGTACGAGTCAATGGAAGATCAGGGTGGTCGGGTGGTAGAGAGTAATGATACAGTGTGAAAAGGAGGGAAAGAGGAGAATGTGTGGTGGGATGTGGAAGATCGAAGTTGGTATGAGCGTTGATAGTATCTCGGAGAAGCGGGTGATGAAGAGTGAGACGTCTCTGAAAGTACTTAAGGCGAAGTTGTTCGAGATGGAATAAGATGTGAGGAAAAGGCATTCGGTCGTATAGAATCTGAGTTGGACTGGGAAGCTTGATGCGGTATGCTATACGAAGGGCGTGTCGCTCGAGAACTTTAAGTTTGTGATAATAGGAAGGGGGAGCTGCAATCCAGGCAGGATGGCCGTAAGTCAGCACTGGGCGAAGAAATACTTTGTAGGTGTTTAAAAGAAGTTTTGAATGAAGACCCCAAGTGGTACCAGTTATGCGTTTAAGTAAGTTAAGTCGACGGTAAGCTTTTGCTGTAACATCCTGCAGGTGTGCTTTCCAAGAAAGGTGTCTGTCCAATGTAAGTCCCAGGTATTTGACTGTATTAGAAAGCTGAAGACGAGTGTCGTTAACTGTGAGATTTAATAGAGTTGGATTGCGGTGGACTTTGGAGCGTTTATTGGGTGGTAGAAATATTGTAGTTTGTGTTTTACTGGCATTGATCTTAAGCCTCCATTTATCACACCAGAGGACAAATGTATCTATCGCCTCCTGCAGTGCTGTGTTGAGTTGGTGAACAGTGCGACCTACGGCAAGAAAGGCAGTGTCGTCGGCGTATTGAAATAAATGAACGTTGTTAGGAAGTGGAGGCATATCTGCAACATACAGCAGGTAGAGTAGGGGAGAGAGCGAAGAACCCTGTGGTACACCGGAATGTAGGAAGATAGGATGAGATGATTGTTGATTGATGAAAACGTATGCGAGGCGTCCAGACAAGAAATTATAAATGAATCGTATGTATGCGAGGGGAAGGCGAAAATTGAGTAACTTAGAGAGAAGTCCTTGATGCCAAACTTTATCAAATGCCTTTTCCAGATCAAAAAGGACCAGGCAGGAAGGTTTTGCTGTATTGTAGTGATTAGTAATGTAGTTTAGAAGACGCATGAGCTGATCGTTAATACTGAACTGTGGGCGGAATCCTGCTTGGTGGACTGGCAAGAGATTGTACCGTGAAAGATGGAGATGAAGGCGTTGTACTATGATTTTTTCCAGAATTTTAGTGAAAACCGGGGTTAGCTGAATCGGACGGTAAGAGGATACTTGGTCGGGAGGTTTCTCTGGTTTAAGAAACATAAGAACTTTAGACGTTTTCCACGGAGCGGGTATATAGCCAGTTCGAAGGATAAAAGTATAGATCAGGGCAAGAATATTTATCAGAACAGTTGGGCTTTCTTTCACATGGCGATAAGAGATGTTATCGATGCCGGGTGCTGTGTTGCGTTTGCGGGTAACTACATACTGGATCTCGATAGGAGTGATGGGGGCAGTGAGAGCTTTTGTGAGAAGAGACTGTGTGATGCACGTTTGGTTGAAGATGTGGAGACCAAAAGTTAAAGTGATCTGTAGGATGATGACGAAAATGACGTGTAGCTGATAAAGGCGTAAAGATATCCTGTAAATAGGTAGCGAAGGCATGAACTTTATCTTGGTCTGAGTGGAGTGCTTGATCATGATGAATGAGTGGATAGGATGTTCTGGTGAATTTTCCGGTGAGGGCGTTGAAACGCTTCCAATATTTGGTAGGGTGGGATGTATCAGAAAGAGAATTGCAAGCCTTGATCCATTGTCGTAATTTATAAGCTTTAACATAGTTTGAAACTGTACGGTGGAGGGCTCGGTGATGTTGAAGAGCTTCACGGTTACCAGATCGCACATATTCTGTATAAAACTGACGGGAGCGCTGTATAAGAGTAAGATATTGTGGGGGTAGTTTTGGTTTATGGGGTGACTAGGTAGATTTAGGAATGAACTGTTCGGAGGCAACTTGTATATGTTTAGTGATATGATCCAGGGTAGAGTATAACTCATCTTCCGTAGTGGGAGGAACGCATTGCTGAAGAGAGTGACTTAAGTAAGTTCGATACCTCGACCAATCTGCTTTATCATAGCGGGGGATTAGTCTGGGAGGGGGTGGTGTGTTGGTGATAGAGGTAGTGGATACTCGGAGGCTGAGTTTAATTGGGACATGATCGCTTCCTATTGGATCTAAGATATCGATGTGAATACGGTGTGATAAAGAGGATGAAGTTATGGCGACGTCAGTAGTAGTATTGGATTCCGGGCGGGTGGGTTTAGGTAAAGGATGAATTATACCGGTCGTAGTTGTGACAATGAAATTCGTGAAAGTTGTCTTATCTCTATCAGAGCGGCTGTGAAAGTTAATGTCTGCTAAAATGATGTAATGACGGAAGTTGTTAGAGATGTAGTGAAAGAATGATAGTGGAATTGTGTGACCGGGACGAACATAAATGGAGGCTACTGTTACACATAATGACTTATAATATAGAGTAGTAATGAGATGTTCTGGTAGGTTTTGAATCGGAGCGGAATGAGTACGATGAGGTATATGAGGTGAAAAACCTATGGCAACGCCACCATTAGCACGGAGGGCTGGTATGGTACTATCATGGCGAAGAATGAGATATCCTGAAAGGCGGCAAGTGAGCTTGGGTGTAAGGTGAGTTTCATTCAGAAGGAAAGTATTGACTTTTTCTTCCAATAGAAGTTGTTCAAACAGAATTTTATGAGTGAAAAATGAGCGGATGTTGAGGAATAAGAATATGAGAGCCATGACAAAAGCCATAGTGAAGATAGATTTAGACAGCAGTTGTAAGTGGAGTTGCATGGAAATGTACGTAGGGGCCATTATAGGTAGCATGGAAGTCAAGATGGAAAAGGTTGCGAGCGGCATGTTGAACATGCTGTAACATGAGTGGCCGTGCAAAAGGTTGGACGTTGTGAAGGGTCAAAGTGATGAATGCTAATAATTGATGAAGGGTGACATATTGATTGGGTTCCAGTGGCGTATCCACTATTTGATTCTGAGCGTCGTGAGTACGTAATGGTACTACTAGCTCTGGTTTAGTCTCTTCTGGAGTAGACCAAGATTTACATTTATAACTGTAAGTTGGATGAGATCTTTCGTGGCAAGTATTACAAGTAGGAGCTTGTTGAAGATTAGTGCAGGTGCGAGTTAGATGTGGTCCAGAGCAATAGCCGCATTTGAATTGGTTTGTGCAGCGATCAGTGGAGTGCGTATTGTATTCCTGGCATCTTTCGCATTTAAGAGGAAGTGGTGCTGGTGATCGTGACGGTTCTACACGATGTCTCTTTTTGAAGATGAATACTCCATTATCTAGTAGATCGTTGATCGTTTCTTGTGAAGTGGTCAAGATCCGGACCATGTAGGTAGGCCCCTGGTTATTCCGAATACGGATACATTTTTTGAAGGAATAGGCTTCCTCTCGTAGTTCATCTTCAATCTCTGCATCTGTTATCGACGGATCAACCCCGCGGACCACTACCGACATGGTAGGTGGTTGGCGTGGGGGTGGGCGCTGTTTCTGCTTATTGTTAGCGAGTGGAGAAAGTGTTGCGGTTTTTCCGAAGATTTCGAAGCTATGTTTATCTCGGATGGTTGTAGCGAAGTTTGGTGATGATGACTTGATGATGAAGCCATTCCTGGTTTCTACTATTTGTGATATCTCAGAGCGGGGTCGGTATTTCAGAATTTGTTGAAGAAGTTTCGAATTCCGGTACTTCGGATCGTAATTTTGAAGAAGATAGCTATAAATGTCCGGTTTCAGCTTTGGAGGAGGCAGAGGAGGAAATTCCTCGTCAATGATGAGACGGTCATCGTCTGAACTAGAGATGCTGTGGGCATCTGTATGGTATTTCTTGGATGGTGGCGATCTTGACGACGGTACTGGGCAGCTAAGAGGTGAGCGAGATCGATCTGGGCTTGTTTCTGCTGTAGACTTTTCCCTACGAGGCTTCCGCTTTTCCGTCTTCGTCGAGATAGTAGAAGGTCTGGATGCTGATGGTCCTGAAGCCTGTCCGGTATCCATAGCCAGATACCATAAGCGATGTGAAATTATACACTGCTAACTGTGAAGTGATGGAAGCGAAGCGAAACGAAGGATTCAGAATTGATGAGCAAAAAATACACAATAATAGTGTACTTCAGCAGGCTTCCACTTGGGTGAAACCCTCGATCTCTCGTAACCTATCGCCCGAAACTGAATTCCGATCGCCGTGCGTCCACACGTACGCAAGGAAAGCAGTCTAGACTTGTTACGAAAGCTGTACTGCGCCAGCTGGGAAAGTATGGCCACAGGATTTTTTTAAACTGCAATTTCATTCCCAGTCGAAACTGGGCGGGCCACAGAAGGTAATGCCTTCTCCGGTGCCAGGAGAAAAAACAGAATTGTTAGAAGCGCCTGATTATAGATGGGATACAGGAAGCTATTGATTGTGGTGATGTACGATCATCGTTATATTGTTAGATGTTGTAGATGAAGTGTAGAGTAAGAGAGATTATGGACGATAGATATGCAGATGGCTTTGATAAATGTGACGACGTGGGTTATAAGTTGCCGTGGCCTGGTCAAGTTCATGCAGTGCAAGTAGATAGTCGACTGGTGGATAGGCATGCCGTGGTCGTGCAGGAGTCTGATCGAGCAAAGCACCGAGAATTGGATGTGCCTCAGCTATACGGCTCTGTATATAGCGAATGCGAAGACGATAAAGATGTTCTAAAATCGTGGGTATGGTGGTGTGCCGATAGACCTCCCGACTAGGAGTATTTGCCGGTAAGAAATAAGCGGTACGCAGAGCATGACGTTCCAGGACTTGCAATTTGCTGTAGAAGTACTGTGGAGCAGACAACCAAGCAATATGACCATGGGTAAGAGCTGGGCGAACAAAGACCTTATACATATGGAGAAGGAGCCTGGTGTTGAGACCCCAGTTGGTGCCGCAGAGGCTTCGCAACAAATTTATTCGGCGTCGAATTTTAGTTTGTAACTGAGAAAGTTGGGCTCTCCAGGTAAGATGTGTATCAAAAATGACCCCGAGATATTTCACACTGTTGGACAAGGTCAACGGTGAATCGAGAAGCGTAAGATGGAGACGCTCAGGATTTCGTGTCGGACAAAATTTGTTGCGGTTACGGGTGAATAAGGCCATTTGGGTTTTGGCGGGGTTCAGTTTGAGTTTCCACTTGAGACACCAGGTGACCAATTGATCGATTGCTGGTTGGAGAGTAGTGTTAATACGATCCACAGAAGAGCACAAGGCGAGATACGCTGTGTCGTCAGCAAATTGAAGTGCATGGATGGGCGGCCGAGGTTGTGGCATATCTGCAACATATAAGATATAGAGTAAGGGGGAGAGCACCGAACCTTGTGGCACCCCAGCACGAAGAACAAAATGGTAAGACTGAGCCTGGTTGATTTGTATAAAAGCTGGGCGTTGATGGAGGAAATTTGCTATGAGGCGGACGTACGGTAGAGGAAGAAGATGTAGGAGTTTAAAAAGAAGACCTTACCGTATCGAATGCTCGCTCAATGTCAAATGAAATGAGGACAGAAGGTTGTCTTTTATTAAAATTGTTAGTCAGGAGGCTCGAGAGCTTTAGCAGTTGATCCGTGGTGCTGAAGGATGGTCGGAAGCCGGCTTGTGTTGCGGGCAGATGATGTTCAGTTTCTAAATAGGGATGAAGGCGTGTGACCACTATACGCTCCATGGTCTTACTGAAGACGTTGGTGAGAGTAATTGGGCGATATGAGCCGATATTTGTAGGATCTTTTTGCGGCTTTAGAAAAACCACAATTTTGGCGAGCTTCCAGAGAGGAGGAAAATAGCCAGTAGTTAGAATAGTTGTATACAACTGGGCGCGAACATGGTGGAATACCTCTCCGGCTTGCCGAAGTTGGTTGTATGTAATAGTGTCTGCTCCAGGAGCTGTATTGCGGCGTCGATGAAGCACAGTGACGATCTCAGCACTAGTAATTGGAGCTGTCAAAGGATTAGTGTGATCAATGGTATGGTCTATTGCAGGTGTAAATAACGCTCGCTCAGTATTGCCCACAGTCGTAATACGGCGGTGGGATGGATGGTAAAATAATGGAGCGTTATGTGGTGTGAAGACATCCTCAAAGTAAGTAGCAAAGGCGTCCGCTTTTTCGGAATCCGTAGTAGGAACGTTGCCATCGACCAGAATAGGATATTGGGAACCTCGGCGTTGGTAGGTGAGCCGTTTAAACAAGTGCCAGAATTTAGTGGCATTGGTTTCATCGCGCAACTCATTGCAAGAATTTCGCCAGTCTAGGCGTTTCCGGGCTATGATGTAGTGTTGGACCATGCGTTGGAACTGTCGATGAAGTAGGAGAAAGTGTCGATCGTGAGTTCGCCTGTATTCAGTCAGAAAGGTATGAGACCGGTGAAGTAGAGTAACTGCATGATGTGGTAGGCTCGGGCGATGCGAGTGTAAGGTACGTTTAGGAACTGCGTGTTCAGTAGCGCCGGCAATGAGGGTATTAAGAGATGTGGAGACATGGTCAATGTCAGCTAGAGACGAGACGTCGGTGGGAATAGAAGCCAAGTTCTCCGTGATGTACGTTCGATATTTCTCCCAGTCAGCCTTGGCGAAATTGTAGGTCGCAGGGGAGGCTGGTGGTTCCCTGGATTGGATGCTAGATGGAGTTATTGTAAGTAGTACCGGGAGATGATCACTGCCTACAGAGCTAAGTACCTCCACAGAAGATTTGGGCAGTAAGTTGCTACTAACTATAACCACGTCAGGGGTGGTATGACTCGCAGGCCGAGTGTGGTGTGGCAGAGGAATACAAGAACTATGGGTAGTTTGAAGGAAGTCCTGGAAACGCTGCTTTTGCGCCGCAGTGCGTGAGTGATAATTGAGGTCCGCAAGAACTACGTATGATTTAAAGTTGACGTCCAAGTAAGTGAGAAACCGGTATGGCAATGGTTGAGTAGATCGTACATAGATGGTTGCTAAGGTCAGAGTAAGAGCTGGAAAATAGACGGTACTGATAACGTGTTCAGAATATTGCTCAGAATATGGTGGGATGACAAGACGACGGGGTAGTGAGTGCCTAATGGCAATAGCGGCTCCACCACGAGCAATGTTGTGAGGGAGATCACATCGTAAGAGGTGATATTGTGGAAAGTAGTACCGGTCAGTAGTTTTCAAGAAAGTTTCATTTAGCGCAAGACAGTCGACATTGAGTGAGGATGCCATGGTTTCAAGTAAAACTCTGTTTGTCTTGAGCGAGCGGATATTGGAAAATAGGAGTTTGACTACCTTCTTATTTTTGTTCCCCGCCATCTGGAACAGAAGGAGTAGATTCAGAGTGGAAATGAAAGTGAGAGTAGAGGCCAGAATAAGTGGCTGCCATATGGATATTAAAGATGTCGTAGGCAGCTTTTGTTGCATGTGATAAGATGGCTTCTCTTTGGAACGGGAAGGCATTTTGCAAGACTAACGTGATAAATTGCAAGATATTTTCAACTGTAGGAGGAGGAAGTAAGAATGTTTGGGTGCCAGTTGAAGTGTTGACAGGAGTGGAAGAAGCGTGGAGTCGGAGCGGCACGACTGTCTCAGGTTTATCTGGCAGGGGTTTCGGTTTGGTTTTGCATTTGTATGAGTAGGTGGGGTGGTCACCATCACAGGTGTTACATACCGGAGGTTGTTGAAGTGTGCAGTTTTTAATCTTGTGTGGGCCATTGCAGTGTGCACATTTAGGTGGAAGAGTGCATTGAGTGGTCATATGGGAGTTATATGTTAAGCAATTTTCGCAACGCCGTGAGAGAGGAGGTGTCGTGCGAGAGGCTTCGACGCGATGGTGACAACGATAGATAAAGACACCATTTTGAAGAAGATCGTCTATAAGCTCTTGGTTATCTGTAAGCAGTCTCACCATGTATGTAGGACCTTCGGCGTTCTTAATGCGAAGTGCACGACTCGGATGGATGTTATCGGCTTTGAGTTCTTCCAGCAATTCCTGTTCAGTAATGCTAGGATCAACCCCGCGAATGACTACAGATAGTAAAGGAACACGTTTGGGTGGAGGTGGTGTTTTTAAGCCAGGAGACTGTAAAAACTGAATTTTGGCATTGGTGCCGAACATGGCTGGTCCAACTTTGTAGATCAGATGTTGATAGAGATTTGGGTTTGCAGTTTTAAGGATAATACCATTCTGGGTTTTAATGAGTTGCTGTAAATCCAGGCGAGTACAGTAGCGAAGCAGTTTCATATAAAAGGATTTGATATTATGGAGAGCTGGATCTATCTGGGTAAAAAGTATGGTAGTTTGTGCAGGCGTAGCATTAGTAGCATCCATAGGTTGGTCGATGGAAGTGTTGGCAACAGAAGAAGAAGAATCAGATGCAGTAGGTTTTGACTTAGGATGACTCTTGAGGGCCTCAGTATAGGAAGGTTTGGAGGGGGAGCGAGAGCGCTCGCGATCCCTAGGTGGAGAGCCATCAGAAGATTGGGAGGTGCTAGCAGGTTTGGTGCGTTTTTGAGATCGTGCCACCTCTCGACGAGATTCTCTAGGTGGTGCCATTAGCGGTAAGCCTTGGTGTTTGCCCTGGGAAGAAAAGTCCGGAGTCTTAGGCATGGTCGTTTATAAGTGACTTCAGAAAGGCAGAGCCTTTCGTCCGTCGAGCGCTGCCCGGAATGAGAAGATAGATCACTAGTAGCTTCAAGTAAGTAGGCGTACCGCAAAAATACTGAGGTGCCTGCGTCACTGTCTAGATGTTAGTAAATTGCCTGGCGTTTCACAAACACAAAAGTGTAGTGACCCGCTCAGGGTATAAGTGGACTGACAAACCGAGATTAGAGGAAAACAGCAGAACCAAGACAACACAAGGAATCACCTGTAAACAATCGACAGATGATAAACGCAAAAATTAAGATATGAAATTCCTCTCGTAAGATGCTAATCTTTCTCAGTCCTTGAAATAGGATGAGTGTATACGTCTCACAGATACGTGTGCAATACCTGATCACCGGAGTATACACCGAACGCTATAAGCAAGGCTAGGAATCTGAATAGTAGTATATGGCCACAGGATCTTCGTTATTCCTTTTTCATCCGAAATGCCAATTAAAGTATGGTGAGAATTGAAGTATTCATCCCAAAATTTATGAAAAACTCTATTACTGAAAGAAAACAAGAGAGTGGTTGATTTGGAGAAAGCAAAGCGTTAAGAACATTGTTTCTAAAATTTTGTCTCTGTCCCTATGTTCTAAACAGTCGGTATTGCGATCAAGAAACATTACGCTGCCACCTATGGGCAACTGCTGTATCTATAATACTGAAATTTCAGCTATAATAAGCTAAATATATTACCTTTTATATCATTGCTAGAAGGACTGACATTACTGTTAAGAATGTGTAGACTACGTTTTGAAGAAGAATCTGAACTTAGCAGGACCACTTTTGAAAATTATAAATATTTGTGTACCATACGTTTGTACTGCCTTTGTACCGGTTTGCACAATAAAAAATGTCGTTTGCACTAGCAACGAATTCGAAAACATCGGGAAATTAGCGATGGTATCGAGACGAGACTTTGCACAGTCTCGGTCTCGTCTCGGTTTAAAATAACTGTCTCGGTCTCGTCTCGAGTCAAAAATCGCCGTGTCGGTCTCGTCTCGGTCAACAAATGCTTGTCTCGATCTCGGTCTCGAGGGCCAAATCTCGGTTTCGTCTCGGTCTCGTCTCGAAAGTCTAGAAATAAATAGATGAAATTAAAATTGTAAAAGTATTATTATTGTAAAGTCTGTCGTTTCTGCTCCTTATTTTTGGTCTTATTCTTGACTTAGAATTATAGTATGGTGTACCTCTTCAGAGCTAATTTGCTAGCGCTGATACCTTCCATGCGTGTGTTCCAGTTTCAATCATCAGTGGGTATATCATATCTGGGATAAAATTCTAATAGTAATCCATATTTCACTTTCAGCAGAAGACTTTCTCATGGCCTCAGTAGTGCCCATACAATTAAATTCTATTAAATTAACTTCAGTACTATACAGTAGTTTATTACCTTCCTTAGAATAAGAATTGTTCAATACATTCTAACGGATAACGCAGCACATAGCAGCATGAATGTATTTAATCGTACCGAAAGTGAAATTTTACAATTTCTCATTTATTATTCAATACATTCTATTTTGACTGTCATTTTAAAAACATAATATAACGTTCATTATCTGAACAAATAGGGTAAATTATTATTACAATATATTTTGTTTAAAATTGATCAAATGCTTTATTACCGTTTCACATCTACGTGTTTAATTGACACCTTATAACACGAAATTCCTGAACTTTGTGGTGGGAGCTACGGTACTCATCTTTGTTATGTGTGGCCTCGGGTTGGATCACGAAACAAGTTAGATTCAAAGTCAGATGTTTCGCATAGTTCGCGTCTAAATTTAAGTACATTCTGTTTCTTATACAAGTTCCTAAAGTTGTAATGCACTACATACGCATACGTATATCCACTGCCGTAACATAGGTTAAGCTTATTCCTGAGCTCTTAGCGGTGCATGTGATCTTTATTTGAGAAAACCAATTGTGCGTTCATTACGTTGAAATTTTATGTTGATTGAAAATTACTTACGAAACATGAACATACATATTATATAAGTATACAGGTAATTCGAGCTATCTGTATCTATTTTCTCTCTCTCGCCAAAACAAGTGATTCTTAACTTTCTAGTTTTCTTTTGTATTCATTTTCGTAGTTTTGCAGCAACATGAAGTATTAAATAGTCAAATATATATATTTTTTTTCGCTGTATGACGTTCGTTAAATTTTGGATCCAATTTTTCCCTACCCTGCCTTTATACAGTATATATAAATGCTGTATATATCTGAACATTACTGGTAGACTATCGTAAGTCACTTTTTGGTCAAATTGAGTTAGAATACTTTTTTTTTAATATACTATGTTCTCTCTAGTGGTGTAATAGTGTAAGTCTAAAGCCATCTTACTACTTTGTAACTACTTAGTATAGTTTGAAAAACAGTATTATAGATCTTAGTTAAGGAACCGGTTTTTCGCTTCTCCTGTAAAATTACGAAATTATGACTTGTTTAGTTTACCTCTGAGGTCCCTATATAAAATCATCACCATCATCTTAATCAAGCATTATCAATCCACTGCTGGATGAAGTCTTCCCAAGTTTTCTCTACAACTATCTAGCTTGGGTAATTCTTTTCCAGGTTACTCCTTAGTGGTTCCTGATTTTGTCACAATTTCTTGTATGCGGACATTTCCTAAGCTGTTTTTGTCTCGTGGTATCCAATCAAAAATTGTTTTCGTCTATCGATCATAATTTCGTCTTGGAATATGTCCATCACATTTTCCGGCCTATTTTAAAAATTATTTCATTAGTACCAGTCATTAGTTGCCAAATAATTCATTCCTATATATTTGGGCTACAAATAGTTCATATCCTCTACTTTTGGAGCACAGACACGCTACCTTTTGATCTTCGGATCTGGCAACACTGACTCAATTATTTAAATCAACACAATGTAAGAACCCCCATTTGCTGTAGTGGCTAGTACGCTTGATTTTGGTTCGTATGGTCCCGAGTTCGATTCCCGGCGGTAAAATATTTTGAACTTTAGCTAAGTTATTTGCACTATATTTATAATAATATATAGCAATTTATTTAAGTTCGCAACACTGCCTAAAATAATGTAACTGCGACTTGTTGTAATTAAAACTGCTGAACATTAATGTTCCTGCCATTTGAGTTATTAGAAATCTCCAAAATGTTGATGTTAGTGATATGTATTTTCCTTTGTTACACTGAATAATATATTAATCCAGGCTCTGTCCATAAGAGCTATAGAAAAGTCGGGGATGACAGCAGATCTCTTCAGAACCTATTAGAGGGTGATCAATTAATGAAAAAAATCGAAGGTAACACTTCCGCAACCGGGGTCTTCATTGTGAAATTCAATATTCAAAATGGCGCCCGCGCGCAAGTACCAAATTATATTTGAACTAAAATGTCTTCTCACAGAAACAAGTTAGAAACTTCGCTTTAGTACCAAATTAAAGATAACTGATAGTAGAAGTAAGAAAACTAAGTATATTGTTTACATGTTGCCGCCATATTTAAAAATAACAGTTATTGGGGCCGAAAATTAGTTTTTCTCGTTTCTCTTTTTTCATTTCATGACAAATAACTATGAAGTTATTAAAAATATGAAAACGCAGTCCAAACTAATTAAAGGAGTATAATCTTAGCTTTCATCGTTACCAATATCTTTAGTAGATCTTAAAAAAATGACTGAGCTATTGAAATTTGAGTGGCGAAGGGTGTAGCGTTTTTTGGACTGTTTAATAAATTACCGGAAAAACACTCACTAAGCGCAAAACTATCGAAGCTATTACTTTTCAACAATTTAAGATAGTCCATTCAATTTAACGATAAATTAAAGGTAATAGGTTGCTGTGTCGTAGGAAGTGAAATAATAATGTTATTGTATTTGTCAAATATTATTATTAACATGTTTGTCCATATATGTAGCTAATGTAATTATTATATTTTTTTATTTTGCTGACTATGATGTCATGAGAATTTTCTTTAATTTGATGGTAATATCATGTGTGTTTGTGAGAGCTAGCAATATAACTAAGGTTTTCTACAGTTTCAAAATTTTTACGAATATTTGACTTTAGCTCTGCTTTAGAGAATATTTATATATTTCTTTTCAGAGCATAATATAAAATTACTGACATCCAACATGAAACACTCATGTAATTTTTGGAACAATTGAAGAGGCTGTGACAGATATAGCAGGAGTTGCACCAGTTTCAAGCAGTAATTCACTCAAATACATTTGAAAGACGACAAATTTGCTTTTGTGCAGAGGTAGTCTTTTAAGACATCTTGAATTTCAATTTTGTTTTCCGAGAAAGCACAAAATCTCTCCATTTGCACAGGTAGGAATGTGTACATGACAGATTAGTTAGTAGTATAGATGAGGAGGTTACCCTTTGCTGTCTTTCCACATTTCTGACCGAGGTGATTAGATAGTCACATAAAATCCCTGCGGGTGTGTGTTTAAACATTGCTGCAGGTCCTGAAGAATATATCAAACAGATCAGCAAATGTTCGTAAACCTTTTACTCGAGTTTTACGAAGTTGGTTCATAACATCAGCAATAATTGCTGTATTCATTGATAAATATCCTTCGAAAACGTACTCAGACGGTTCCAACAACTTTTGCAAAGTAGAAAAGTAGACTACTTTATTTGCTTGATGAAACATTGGAAGTTTTCGTCTGTGAACGGTTTTCGACAACGGAGTTGTTTTGTACAAAAATCGCTTGTTTTGGAATGCCACTTAAGCTTCATGGCTACGTATCAGGTAATTCAGGATTTCTTCTGCATTAGAATCTGGTACAACTTCATGTGACATGAAGTGGTACAACTTGACAGGACTGTGAACTTTGCACGGGATTTCTCTGAGCTCCATAAAATTCTACTATTCTGTTAACAGAGTTACGAACTTCATCAAGTCCATTACCAAGGAACTCATGATCTGTTTGTGATATACCAAAAATCTAACTGAAGATTTGGCATGTCGAATGAACTTCGTGGTACGACTTTTCCCACTCCGTAATATAATTCTTTCTGCGCGTCTGACCCATAATTCCTTACGATGATATCTTAGATCTACTTATAATCCGTTCAAATATCATATCAGCACCAACTGCACTAAATACATTGTTCGTTCTTCCGGCTACGAGTGACCATTCATGAACTGAGCATTTAATTCCGGGTGTTGAGGCTCCAAATTCCTAATTTGTTCAAGATAGAGGAACGCGCACCATAGGAAATTGATTCGATTGAATGCCATGAATACCGGAACCAACTGCTGTCCATTATACAGATGCAGCGGCTAGTATTATTTGGTCAGCTCTTATAAGACTTTTCAGCAGATATAAAAGATGTAAAAACTGTTCAAGGCAGCGACACTGCTCTGAGATTGAGCTGAGTTTTTCTGAAAAGTTCTGCAAAGCTTCGGTATTTCATCTGAACTAATACCCAACTCCATGAACTGATAAGTGAACGTTAAGCTTGTCTTTCTTTCATAATAGTCATAGTGTCAACGAACTGCTGGATGACAGACGTATAATATTCACCTTTTTCTTCCAGGAAAGCCTTCCCTTTATCATAAACACATCTGCAATAATAACACACCTCTCAGTGACCTAACGTAGATAGTTCCCTTTAGAATACTCTCGGTTACTTTGGGCCCAATAATTTTCTATGAAAAGAGACTCCAAACCACTACCAGAAATATACTTTCCTGTGCAGACAAGAAGGTCATGTGGAATGATCCTAGCATGAGGGCAATTTTTCAAAATTCATTGCTCCTAAGTTGAGTTTCGGCAGCAATGTGATACACCCCTTCGTCACATACTACAGGCATTGAAGATTGGTTTAAGTGTATAAGTAGGCTCTGGAAGTCTTTTTCATTGCTGTGTATACACTATTGTATTCCGTTACTGGATATGGCAGTACTGGAAGAAAGCCAACTTGTTTCTTAGAAACATCTGAATCCGTTATTATCGCATTCACAGTACCCTGCGTTAGAGTGGATTCTTTAGTTCCCAGCCTATATGCAGCATGCATTATGCCTTGAGTAAACTCCTTCTGACGCAGATTATCGATATCCAAATCATACAGTTCGGGAGATATTGTCAGCGTGTTTTGAATCAATATAGAGTGTACCTTCCTTTCTTATTTCTTCAATTGCTGAAATGGAAGCAAGGATCGAAGATGACTGGAGGTCTTGCCAATACCGGCTTCGACAATTTCGGTTTCAATGGGACTTTTGTTGGCATTTTCCGGAAAAGCACCATGACTGTATCATGGTTATTACGGATTCCTGACAGAGTAGCCTCTTTTCGGTCGAAATTGCCCATAGCTCCTACCATGAAACTATCACCCTGAAAGTGGCTTGAAAAAGACAAGGTGGAGGAACATATCTTTAGTGTATATTGTGCAAGGTTGCTTCGTGCTTGCATGATATCTTTATAGCCAATTGACACACCTAATTTATTCATAGTTGAGATCAGTTGTCTGATTTTGCATTTCTCATGAATAGAATGTGCCACCATCAAAGGCATGGGGGTTGCTTTTCTACGACGATATATATTATAGAATTAGGTCTGGAAGATTGAATTCAATAGATTGTGAAAATTTAGATTTTGTTGATCGGAAAATTCTTCAAGATCATTTTCACTGTCTTCGTCAGTGATATGTAGATCTTCGCTTGCGTCCCAGATCTGATGTTCAGCTTGACCACTTGTAGCACTTGTGCTAGGAAATCCAAAAGAGGTTGAGGAATTCTAGTTGTTGGCCAGGACTTATGAAGTTGCTGACTGTCCCCAAATTCTCCTTCAATACCGAAATCTATGTGAAGGAGAACCGTTCGTACTTCTTTCGCTACATTCGTAGGTATGTTAATCGATCTCAGTTTGTCAGCTACTTCTTCGGCACTAAATAATGAGTTGAAACCTAGAATCGGTTTATTTCTTTTCGAAGGCTTCGAAAACCTTACTTTTTCTCCAAAGTTTAACTTCGTTGTTATTAAAAGTCAGTTCACTGTTTCCATTAATGAAGTCTCGAATTTCCGACAATGTCAATCCACAGCCTCATCCAACAGTTTCTCGATAATTGGCACCACTTTTATTAGTTTTCTTAGACTCGGTAGTTGTGCTATCTGATTTCTGAGAATATTTATTGAACTTCAGAAGATAGTGATCAAGACATGCCTTATGATAATAAAGATCTGCATCGAAAACAGGTAATTCATCCTCCAAGTCACTAGTTCTCTTAAATCCGTCATCTTTAAGGAACATGGTTGCGGATAAAAATGTAGTTGCACGATTTGATTAACATATTTTATACTTTTGTTTAATTAAGTTGTGTTTCTTTTTCCCACACACTACACATAAAACATTTCTTGCTTTCTTGTTTGAAGATGGTGATTATCGAACTGGAATATCTACTCTCATTTTCTTTGCCATTGGCTCAGATTGAGACTTTATTGAACGCTCATCCAGCTCCTCAGTTTCACTACATTCTCTTTTCTTTTTCTTCCATAAAAACACATTCTTGTCTGAATATTACATATAGAATGCGTCATTACAATGATACACAAATTCTGCACCTCGCTGAAGATCATTAAGTCTTTTAAGAACACCATCCTTGCAAATTTCAGCCGCAGCTATAACATCTTCTCTCCCTCGGAAAGACGACATTGTTTTACCTGAAGATCTGTGACGATTCTGGCAAATGATCAAGGCATTTACGGATGCAGAGGAAGAGGTGTCTCGGGATAGGGAGATGCCAAACAGGTTTCCTATAGTCACTGTCTAGGATATTGGTGCCAACTATGAATTTTTATTATTCCACTGTCCACATTAGAGTCTGCAAAATTAGCTATATATTATATGAACAAACATGTTAATAATAATATTTGACAAATGCAATAACATTATTATTTCACTTCCTACGACACAGCAACCTATTACCTTTAATTTACCGATAAAATGAAAGGACTATTTTAATTTGTTGAAAAGTTTTGCGCGTAGTGAGTGTTTTTCCGGTAATTTATTAAACAGTCCAAAAAACGCTACACCCTTCGCCACTCAAATTTCAATAGCTCAGTCATTTTTTTAAGATCTACTAAAGATATTGGTAACGATAAAAGCTAAGATTATACTCCTTTAATTAGTTTGGACTGCGTTTCATATTTTTAATAACTTCATAGTTATTTGTCATGAAATGAAAAAAGAGAAACGAGAAAAACTAATTTTCGGCCCCAATAACTGTTATTTTTAAATATGGCGGCAACATGTAAACAATATACTTAGTTTTCTTACTTCTACTATCAATTATCTTTAATTTGGTACAAAAACGAAGTTTCTAACTTGTTTCTGTGAGAAGACATTTTAGTTCAAATATAATTTGGTACTTGCGCGCGGGCGCCATTTTGAATATTGAATTTCACAATGAAGGCCCCGATTGCGGAAGTGTTACCTTCAATTTTTTTCATTAATTGATCACCCTCTAATAGGTTCTGAAGAGATATGTTGTCATCCCCGACTTTTCTACAGCTCTTATGGACAGAGCCTAGACTAATATGTGCTTTTGTGGTTTAATTTAATATCTAAATTAAATTAGAAATATGTAGAGCACTTTCGTTTCTAAGCAGTTAGCCTATGGCGTGAGAGACCCGGGTTAGATTCCCGGCGGGAGGTCATGTGGTTTAGATTCAACATTAATCAGTAGGTTCAGTCTCATATGGCCTCGCTGCTGAAAGAGGCGTTAAATTCAATTAAAAAATGAAATGAAAATTTTGAGTTTTACGTCCCACGGTTATGCCGGTTAGGCTAAAGGAGACGGTGATGATGAGAGATGAATGAAATGATGGAATGAAGAGAGTGGGAGGAAACGAGAGAACTCCGAGTAATCCAACGCACTAAACTAAATTAACTGAACAGAAATATGTAGTATTAAACGTACTGCAATTTCAGAAATTACAATGTTATGTTGCGTTGGCAACATTGCTTGTTTATCTAGTGACATTGCAGAGTATCTAGAAGAATTTCCCCTTCCATATTTCACACAGCATGTTAAAAAATTCAGTACTTTTAATATATATGACTATTTTATATAACTAGATGAAATACCCATTTTTCGCATGGACCAGTATTTGGAAGTCAAGGCCTTGGGAGTATCACTATCTCAGCAACCGAGAAAACTATGTATTTGACACTAATATCGGTCATTTTGTATTATTTTTACATGTCTCGGTACCCCCTCCCCAGCAGGTGAACCCCGGCCCGCATGCACTGGTAGATGAATTTGAAAGTCATCGCTAATGGAAGTATCACCATTGATCGCAGCGACTGCGAAAACTATGTATTCGACACTAATATCCGTCATTTTCTACTACTTTTACATGTTCCGGTAAACGCCCCTCCTGATTCAAAATTGAAAAAAAAAAAAACGCTTCTTCTTGAGTTGAGTTGAATTTCAGTTAGCGTCCCTTTTCAGCAGCGAGGCTATATGAGACGTGGACCTACTGATTAACGTGGAATCCGAACCACATGAGCTCCCGCAGGGAATCGAACCCGGGTCTCCTGCGCCAAAGGCGCGTACGCTAAACGCTTAGCCACAGAGGAGCTCCCGGTTCTTCTTGGTCTGAGGCCTGTGACATGATACTTGTCACCCAAATTTCGTAACTCTTGGACTCTCGTCTGGTCCCCAGGCCGCAGAAAGACAGGCAGGCAATCAGAAAGACAGGCACGTAGACACACAGACAAACAATCTCTTCCTCTTACTTATATTAGATATGATATACAAGCGGGAGTGTTAAAGGGTCTATACCTCCCCTTGACGCTGAGCTATACACTGTATAAAATGGGCTTCAATCCTACTCCTTTCTCTACACCGGATAAAATGTCAAACTATGGTTTAACCCCTCCCTCGATCATATCCTGGATCCGCTGGTGTATATATATATATATATATATATATATATATATATATATATATATATATATATATATATATATATATATATATGTGCGTGTGTTGAGACAGGGAGAGAGAGACAGAGATGACTATATACATCAACAGTGGATTTTGTTTCAGGAGAGGCTTGAGGACGAGTAAGAAATATTTGTGTTGTACGTGCAATGCGAAAAAATGATCACAATTCTATTTCGGGAGGGGCTTCAGTCCGATAGCCATCAACTAAATACGCCACTGAACATTAGTCAACCGTTCCCATATTACCTAATACAGCAACGAAACAAATTTTGAGTAAAGGGCAATCTTAATAGTTGTCTATAATAATATTCGAGACGAGACCGAGACTTCCGAGACTGACCTAAGTCTCGTCTCGATTTATAGAACTCGGTCTCGTCTCAGCACATAAAAGGCCTTCTCGCTCTCGGTACCATCCCTACGAAAAATAAAGTGGTCTTTCTAAGTTCATGTGAACATAGCAGAACCACTTTTATATTTCTACAAATTTGAAGATTTTTCTACACGAGTTGTTTGTGTTGCATTTTTGATGGATTGTACCTTAAAACTTTCCTTTTGTACGGGCTCAAATTCTTAAAAATCAAAAACTAAAATGGTACTTCTCAAATTCCTACAATTTTTTATTTTTATTTTATTTTATTTTATTTATTTATTTATTTATTTATTTTTGTACGAATCGTTTGTACTGCGTTTGTACCGGATTGTACCATAAAAATTTTCGTTTGTACTTGTCCGAAATTCACAAAATCGAATAATAATGTGGTCCTGCTAAGTTCACGAGAACATAGCAACACCACTGACACATTTCTACACATTTTAAGATTTTTTTGTACGAATCGTTTTTACTGCGTTTGTAAGGGATTTTATCGTAAAAAGTGTTGTTTGTACCAGTTTCAACTTAAAATAAAATGAAAAACTTAGTGATCCTGCTAAGTTCACATGAATTTATTATTATTTACAGTTTTTTTCAATATTAGCTCATTGTCATATTTGTACGTAAATGTATCTCTAAATGTACTATTAGGAGCATTATTTCCACTATTCCATTTAATTACAGGTCGCGTTTAAACTAGGATAGTATAGGTGTAGGATAAATTCTGGATTCGTTATTACGTTTTGTTTGTTCTTAAGATTTTGTTATTTTTGTCGTGGGTTGTAGTTTCTCTACTCCCTAATTCATTTTGCATCGTGTCCTTTGTTTAAAAATGAATAGAAAAAGAAAAAAATACGCAATGATAGCCCTGGTGCGGTTTTATTTTTAGATATCAGCCTGAAAGCTAGGGATGCGCACGAATCGAGTCGAGTCGAGATTTAAGCCTGTCTCGACTCGTCTCGAGAAAATGTTGTCTCGACTTGAAAATATGTTTCTGTCTCGACTCGACAGTCTCCGTCTCGACTAGACTCGAATTCGAGTCGAGACGTCTCGAAATTCGAGTCGAGACAAAATGCACGAATTAAAATATACGCACACATCAGCCAGACCATTATGACTACCTACCTAATTATCAGTATGTCGACCTTTGGAACGGATAACAACAGCGACGTGTCTTGGCATGTACGCAATGATCCTTGGTAGGTCGCCGAAGAGAGTTACACCACATATGCACAAACAGGTCACCTAATTCCCGTAAATTCCGTGGAGGGGCGATGCGCCGTGACGTCACGTTCAATCACATTCCAGATGTGTTCGATTGGGGTCATATCCGGCGAGTCGGGGGACCAACACATCACTTGGAACTCGCTCCTGTGTTCCTAGAACCACTCTATCACATTCCTGGCCTTGTAACATGGTGCATTATCTTGTCGAAAAATCCTACTACCATTGGGAAACATGATCATCATGAAGGGGTGTCCGTAGTCTGCAAGCAGTGTGCGATACGCTTCGGCCGTCATGGTGCCTTGCTCGAGCTCCACTAGACACATGGATGCTCACTTGAATGTTCCCCGGATAATAATTAAGCCTCAGCCAGCTTGTCTCCGTCCCGCAGTACAGGTGTCAAGGAGCTGTTCCTTTGGAACACGGCGTATACGCACCTTCTCATTGTATGATGAAGAAGATATCGGGATGTCATCAGACAATACAACGCTCTGCCATTGTGCCAAGGTCTAATGGCAATGGTCACGTGTTCATTTCAGTCGTAGTTGCCGATGTCGTGGTGTTAACATTCGCACTTGAATGGGTCATCGACTGCGGACGTCCATCGTTAGGAGTGTTCGGTTCAATGTATGTTCAGACTAGTGTAGTGAAGGCCTCGGAAGAAACGGAAATTTTGGGTTTAAAAGAACAATTTTTTTACGGTTCTCCCGAGCTTGGATAAAAACGGAAAATTTGGGTAAAATTGAAATTTTCGAATATTTTATTATATTTTGCTTTTAAAACTAAAAGTGTTTTGTATTTACTAGTTTTTAGTTAATATGTTAAATCAGACATATTTTATAGTAATATGTTCTATGTAAAATTTCCGGAAATTATGAATCCATTAGAAAAAATAATTTGTTCGGAAATATTAGCAAAAACAGGAAAATATAGTTTAAAACTATTTTTTGGCCTGATGCTAGTAATCTTAATACTGTAACATGTCTGCAGCATATACAGTAGGAAGTCGAAAATCCGAACTATTTGGGACCACAGGTAGTTCGCATTTTCTAAAATGACAAAAAATGCCATTTAGGCTTTTATTTATGTTCTTCTGTCGATACAGTGGTTATTCAGTACATACAGTAAATACAATACAGTACAAAATGGCTACTTACATTTAATGTTTCTGAAGAACCTGTTCGTACACTAAATTACACTGATCTTGTAAGTCACACTTAAAACTTATACGCCTAAGAGAAAATAAAAATAAAAATATGTATGACAAACAATTACATATGAATGAACTTTTGTAAAAACACTGACCTCACACAACGTCGATGGACACATTATTGTTTGTTTATCGCTAGCGTTAAGACAAAATGTAAAAAGCTTCTAGGGACCGGGTTCAGATTTTTGACGTTTCGAATTTTTGACGTTCGGATTATCAACGTCCTACTGTATATACAATGTATTTCGCTAACGGGAAAATACTTAAAGCAACAGGTTTTAATTCTAATTTTTAGTTTTCTGATTTCTGGTAAAATCCCTCTTTATTCTTTGTATAATTTTCGAAAAACTCAAAACGGGAGAGTATCTTATTTATACATACACACATGTACCGACAAGTGAGTGAATTTGAGCAGCAAGAAATATATTAAAGTGTTGAGTATGTGAAACTTCCGTTCGTTATTATTACAAACTAGCAGAATACCCGTTCTTCGCACGGGAAGAATACGTTTCATTTTGGAAACAAAGGGGGCAAAACTGTCCCCAATGAACTTATGGAGCCCCAAAACTATGAATTCGACATTAATATGCGTAGTTTTCAATTATCTTTACATGTCATCATCCCCCTTAGAGTACTAATGGGACTGAATTTCGATTTAAACGGCCGGAAGTGTCACTGTTCATCTCAGCGACCCCGAAAACAATGATTCGACACTAATATCAGTCATTTTCAATAATTTTATATATCTTCTCCTTCCTCCAAGTTGTGGGGCCGAATTTTGATATAAAGGACATCGGAAGTGTCATTGTTCATTTCTGCGACCCCGAAAATTATGGATTCGACACTAATATCTGTCATTTCCCCCTCCCTTTCCCTTCAAGTTGTATCTTCAAAGTAAAATAATAAAAAACATCCCGAACCAATTTATATTGAAAATTTTATCAAGGTCGGTAAAGTTTCCAAAAATTTTGAACCTATTAATTAAAAAATGTTCGGAAGTATTGGCAAAAACCGGAAAATTTACTTTAAAAACTATTTATTCGTCTGACGCTAGTAATCTCATTTGCTGTAACATGTTTGCAGCATATACACAATGTATTTTGCTAACAGGAAAAATACTTAAAGCAACAGGTTTTAATTTTACTTTTTAGTTTCCTAATTTCTGGTAAAATCTTCCCTCTTTATTATTTGTATGTTTTTCGAATAACTTTAAAAAAGAAATGAACTTATTTACACATATACACATATACCGCATAAGCAGTAAGTACGCCAGAATTTATTGCTTGGGGGTGTTCAAAATAAAAGGGGGGGTGCTCTCGGAATAGTGATATACATTTTTAAACAAACTCAATGAAAACAGTATATTTTGGTACACAACTATTGCAGTACTACTATTACTACTACTACTACTAATACTACTACTACTACTACTACTACTACTACTACTACTAATAATAATAATAATAATAATAATAATATCAACTCTTCGCAGTAGTAGGTTCAATAAAGGAAGTTCACACATTTGAGCATTTATTATTATTATTATTATTAAGCTAAGTAATACAGTGAAACCTCTCAAAACGGACACCGGAGGAACACGATTATTTGTCCGTAAATGACAGGTGTCCCTAGATGGAAGTGTTCTCTCTCATAACACCACACCACACATATTTATGGTATGGAAAAATAAAGTTATTCCTCTCATGAAGGTATCCACTATTGAGAGAGGCCCGTTAAGAGATGTTTCACTGTATTAGCAATTAACCACCACTATTTTACCCAGTAATTACATATGAATTCATAACATACGAATTATTGTAATTATTTTGCAAAATTCTGCCCTTATTTCAATTTATTCACCCCCAGCAAGTTTTGTGGGTGATTTTTTTCCAAAATGTTAATTGGAAAAAAATCCCTCGTCCCATGCTGAAATCACATTCGTTCAGTAATTAATTCTGTACATAGTTGCAATTTCATTATTTTTATATTCTAACTCTGTTGTTGACGTTAATTGTTGTAATATTATTTGATCTCTTAATCTCCGCTCCTGCCCCTGCCTGGCTACGTGATTCTAAAACGTTTTGACTGCACCCTTCTAACTTCCGTCCGTTGATACATCAGTTGCAGAGTAGCAGTTACCAACTGAATCTGGTATAGGCTTACTACTATATTGTCACATTTTCCTTATTAATTAGGAGGTAGGTGAATGACCGCTCAAGACATTGCCAATTTCAGTCATCTCCATCCGTCCATCAATCTCTTTCTCGGAAACGACCGCGGAGCCCAGGAGGGTAGGTATGAGCGGGTCTGTTTTGTCAATTGTTCTGATCGACACACCGCCCGAAACAATGATGTCATATGGTTCTCTAAGTCGTATATGAGAACGAGGTCACTTCGTATTTTGAAGTTAAATAAATAAATAAGAATATTGCCTTCTTTCCAAAACACAAACTTTTTAAAACTTGATTTAATAAATAACTTATGTAAGGCTGATTGATACAATTGGATTTAGGGGAGTATTCTTTTTCCATCCAGGGATTTGTGTAAAGAAATTTGGAGGGGTGTTAGGGGGTTGTTGGGGGTGTAGATTACTGACTGCACATAAGTGAGTAAATTTGAGCAGCGACAAATATTTTAAAGGGTTGAATATGTGAAACTTCCGTTCGTTATTATTACAGACTAGCCAAATACCTTGCATGGGGAGAATACGTTTCATTTTAGACATAAACTGTCACCAATGAACTTATAGATCCCCAAAATTATGAATTCGACACTACTGTTGGTAATTTTCAATTACCTTTACATGTTCCCGTTCGCCCTTAGGAGTACTAATGGGGCTGAATTTGTGGATTTAAACGGCATCTTCTGTTCATCTCAGGTACTTCGAAAGGTATGGATTCGACGGCCATTTTCGATCATGCCTCTTTCTCTCTCTCTCATTCCCTCTCTCTCTCTCTCTCTCCCTCTCTCTCTATAGATAGTGGAATTTTGCACCTTGTAGACTAAATAAATGCTGAAAATTATGTTAAATGTATTAATAGCCACAATGTTATTGATATGTAATTAGCATATATAAAATATTAAGGTTAGATTTATATTTATCTTAACGATAATTTAACGTTTGTTGTTGTTACCTGGTGTCTAAGTATTTAGTTCCGTTAAAAAAGAAAAGAAAAAGGAGAAAGAAAGAACGATAATGACGAAAGAGAGAGAGAGAGAGAGAGAGTTTCCAACCCTGAAGGACAAGTCTTCCTTGCCAGGCCTTTGCCTCGCGAGGTTGACTTGTATCATTGCCCTACAGCTGTGGTGTTGGTTTCGCGCGAGATTGTTTCGACGTGTAGTTTTTACGTTGTTAGTATGCAGCATGTCTTCGTGTTGGATACAATGTAATATAGTGGAGAAAGCAAGAGGCCAAAAGTAAAGTGAGTGCAAGTTATTCAGATGTTTATTTAATAATTGATCGCTGTGAATTTTTTCTTTTGGATTTGGTGAAATTTTTCGATGTTTGATGAAGTTAACTTGGTGTCCCGGTTTACATCCTTTTGAGGGAGCTTTAGTGGTCATTTAATTGTGCCCGCAAAAGTGGCTTGAATTTACTCCATCTGCTGTTTATTAGATTCGTGCTTAATGGCTTTGTGATTTTCAATTCTAATTACTCCATTATTATGATCGAGTTGTTAAATGTTATACAGCCATACCCACTTTACCTCGGGCAAAGTTTGTCTGTAAGACTGAAATAGACTAATGGTACGAAGCTGTGCTAACCAGAGGAAGGAAATTAATATCCTTAAAGGTAAAAAAATATCAAAGGAGCGGTGGCGTCTCGTGACACGATTTCCCGCTAGTTCACAGTTGTTAGAAAATTTCTATTCTATTCCTTGTTCAGAGTAAGCTCTAAACTCCGATAAACAAAATAATTGTATCCTTCCGCTTGTTACAAATACGATTGGTTAGTGAAGTATCACCCCCACTCCCCACATGGAGGAGCGAATTATATAAGTGCATTTTGACAATACTGTCTCGTGTTGTCCAGATACTTACAGCAGCAGCAGCAGAAAAGAAGGAAAAAACTCGAGAGCTAATATATATATATATATATATATATATATATATATATATATATATATATATATATATGAATTTCGCTGGTAAACAATGAATTTCACGTGAACTTAGCAGGACCATTTTATTTTTCGATTTCTTCAACTTTGAGACCGCTACGAACGAAAATGTTTACGTTACTATCCGTAAAAATGCAGTACAAACATTCGTACAGGAAAATCTTAAAATTTGTGGACATTTATCAGTGGTAATGCTATGTTCACGTTAACTTAACAGGAGAACTTTATTTTTCGATTTTTTCGAATTTATGGCAGGTACAAACGAACATTTTTTTACAGTACAGTCCGGTAGTAAAGTAGTACAAAAGATTCGTACAGAAAAATTTTCAGATTTGAAAAAAATTGTATTCTAGTCCTCAGTGGTGGCGTAAGGCAAACTGGGGCTCGGGGCAGTGAAGTAGATCGGGGCCCCTTCTCGAACAATCATGATTTGTACGCTGCTATTTTTGACATTCATTTGCATAATTATTGTTCCTGTTCACTCCTCCCCCGTTTCCCGTTGGCGTGTGTGATTAAACCATCTTAATCTGGGATACATTAAATAAATGGGGGTGACATTCAGCATCCCTGTCTATATTTTTTAATGCTGAGAACCGCCTTCAGTAGGAATGCGAACGAGTCGAGACATGTCTCGAATCTCGACTCGACTCGACTCGAATTCGAGTCGAGATGCACTTTGTAAAATTCGAGACGAGTCGAGGCAAACGTATTTATCGACTCGAACTTTCGAGTCGAGACACGAGTCGAGTCGAGACAGCTCCTAAAAATCTCGACTCGACTCGAATGTCTCGAAAATCTTTCTATAACTTTTAATATTATTTTGAAGAAAGTACTCATTCAGAAACATTCGGCACGAGAATTTCGGAAACTGCAGGACTTGTCAGGTGTTCGAGGAGTGTTGTGGTGTGTGTCTTCAACAAGTGGAGAAACTATGGGGAAACGACGTCCAAACGTCGAGGAGTTGGGCCCCCTCCCACGTCATTACATTTGTCCGATGTCGTAGGCTGGGCAGACTGGTAAAACAGGACAGGCAGCGAACTGCGCCGGAACCAACATCAGAGTTTAATTAATGCTGGGCAAAGTACAAGTGTGTCTGAACTGTGTTCTAAAATTTCCGGAAATTTTGCACATGTTGGTAAAAAAAACTTTTTTTATTTCTTTCTTGAAAAATTGGAAAAATTGAAAAAATAAAAATATTTGTATTAGATTAATTTTACTAGTAATCATATCTTTTTTCTTCAAAGGCGTAAGTACAAAAATTTCAATATTGCCAATATTAAAAAATAGCACTCGAAAATAAAACTATTCCAATCATTATCTATATATTAAAATACTAGATTTACGCGTATATGTTTGTCCCCACAGAAAAGTTTATATGTTTGTCTCCAGTCCTTTCGACAATGAGATCTTGAACCCACAAGTGCTAGAAAGGTGCCGTTTTCATCGGTCGATTCCAAAATTTTGTGTAAATTGTCCAGTTCTAATTGAATATTTAAAAACAAAAACAACATGGCCATTAGTTCTTTATTACATTTTGAGGGGTACAGTGGAAGTACTGATTTTTTTGTAAAAGTAAAGCACCATACTCTATGAGTTATATATTCCAACGTCGCATAGTTGTACATAGGGGTTGTATATCTCTCAGGGGTTTGTTTAATGGCCAAAGTTTAGAAAACGAAGGATAACCATTTCTCCAGTCTAAGATGAATCTTCATTGTTTGGGGAGTTTTTTCACAATGAACTCCGTATACTCGTATCTCTGACATACAGTAATTAATTATGTGTGTAACTTATTTATTTATTACATAATGCATGCAAAAAGAAAGGAAACACTGGTGATATATGAATTAGAAATTCCAACTACAAGTGGGCTCGAATCTTGCAAACGGTGCGAAATATTCAAAAAAAAAAAATAATCGAAAAAAATTCTCTTTTATGATACCCCTTGCCGATTTTTATGAATGCGTACTTCACTTGTATCTGTAAAGGGACATGTACATATATGAGGATTGACAAGGTGATTCATGCTCATATGTAATGATGCGCTGTGTAGAGAGCGCAGGTTCAGCTAGTTGAAAATTAATAGTCTGCATTTATTTCTATTATGCCTTTTATTCGTGGATGTGCATTAATTACAGAACTTTTACAGTTACATACAAGCCTACCAACATGAAGTGTTTCTGTTGCAACAAATAGGTCTCTTGAATGAAACTGGGTTCTTAATATGCTCTTTGATCTAGTGAAATTTGTTAATTTTAACCAAATCACTTCTTAAGAGAAAGAGCGGTAGGCAAACTTCACTAATACTCATGCAATAAAACATATAATTACTATTATTTAATATTTTAATATAGACACTTATATAAACTTTATGTACACTGTATGTAGAGGTCTGCGCGGATGCGGATATCCGCATTAAAATGGGTATTTGCGGATATATCTCCTTTGTGTGCGAATAGCGGATAAAATTGTGGATAATGTTTCCTACATTTTTTTTACAAAAAAAAAATGCTGAGAATTTTCTGATAATGGTGGAAAGAGCATTAGAAACGTTCGTTTTGAATTAAAAGTTTTAAAACCAGTTGAAAATACTAAAATAAAAAAATGTGTGTTTGAAGCTTGTGACTCAGTGACAGCAAAAGGACAAAAAATGACACTAGAGAGTTGTCCTTTTATTGATTTTTTCAATATTTTTAGCAGCCGTTTGTAGGTGAATGACATCTCTGACCTAAACAGAAAGAAACGACAGGCCCCATCGCTAATCCTCAAGTACCGCTATTTACTGTAAACAAGAAAAATAATTGCCGCCTAAGCCCCTCTGATAAAGCAGAAAATTTTCAGACCATTCGCCTTGAAGAGGAAGAAATGTCCTCAAATAAAGTTTTTCTAGCCTGAGAGGTCAGGAACCAAAACCCTAATTTAAAACACCGCATCCCCTTCCATAAACTGAAAACTGGTTACCAGAATTATCTTTGCCTTTTGTGATAAACTGGAGAAGCGCGTAGGTCACCGAAATAGTAAACAAATCAAATCATACACCCATCTTTCTCTCTCCCTCTCTCTTAAAAAAAATATTCACTGTTTCCTTTGAAGTACAGCAGATACTGAATGCACGTTTGCGATCCCACAGATTTCTCTCTTCGGAGAGGTGCCACGGACCTCACTGAACATTCCGAGGGATTGAAGTTTTATAACAGCAATTGTTTTCTCTCTCTCTTTCTTCTTGTGTGTATGTGTATATGTATGTATGTTCTGCGCCTCTGGTGAAGAAAGAAAGAACAACCAATGCGTTGTTTCTCCTACCCTAAATGTGTCCAACAATGAGTGGGGGCTGCAAAGAAAAGCAGTAAATTCTAAACTTCTTCTATTGCCTCTTCCCGAAATTAACGGTATAGACTTCCTATTTGTATTCGAAGTTATTTTCACTTCTAGTTTCAGTAGAAGCTTGGTCATGAAAGCTTGAGTTGATTTAGAGTTTAACGTCCCGTTGAGCAGCAAGGCTATATGATACGTGGACCTACCGATTAATGTGGAATCCGAACCACATGAGCTCCCGCCGCGAATTGAACCCGGGTCTCCCACGCCAAAGGCGTGTACGCTAACCGCTTAGCCATGAAGGAGCTTGGTCGTGAAAGCATACATTGTATTGCGTTATTAGTTTCGTCACTTATTTTTTTTTTTTAATTTAGTGCAATTACTGGTGCCAGTGTCAGTTCGGGATATGTGGATGTGTTTGCAGTCCTGTGATTAATTTTTATTTCTTAATAACGATTATTTCTATTTCGCCTTTGTGTTTAGAACAAATGCCCCTTTTTATGAGTAATGATTAAGTTTCAAAACTTAGTGACGTGCTCTAAAATTAGTTGATTGAGGGGACATTACCTACGTGGCATTATTTTGGCCCGATATCTGCATTTGAAGATCTTGGGTTAGTACATAAATCGTTTATTAATTTCTAATTTGTATCTGCACAGTTTATATTGCATTTTATTTATCGTAGTTGGTACTTGATCAAGAGAAAACTGATATAATATATTGTTTCGTTTGATTCAGAAAACTACGTATATTATAGAATATGTAAGTTGTATGTATTTGTTATCTCATTATCTGCGGATGCGGATGCGGGTGCGGATAGAGATGTTGCGGATACGGATGGAGATGCTGCGGATGCGATACGGATGCGGATGCAATATTTTGTATCTGCGCAGACCTCTACCTGTATGTAAACAAACACATGTTTTCTAGTGCGACAGATTATCTATTACAATCCAAATGAAAGTGACTATGTTTCTAACTTAATAACTCCTGAATCATCAGACCGACCTCGACAAAATTTTCAACATAAATGATGTTCGGGATGATTTTTATCATTTCACTTTGAAGGTGCAACTTGAGGGAAGGGGAGAGGGGAAAATGGCAGATGTTAGTGTCGAATCCATCATTTTCGGGGTCGCTGAAATAAACAATGACACTTCCGATGCCGTTTAAATCAAAATTTGTCCCCACAACTTGGAGGAGGGAGAAGATATATAGAATTACTGAAAATGACTAATATTAGTTTTAAATCCATAGTTTTAGGGGGCGCAGAGATAAACAGTGACTCTTCCGGCCGTTTAAATCCAAATTCACACACACACACACACACACACACACACACATATATATATATATATATATATATATATATATATATATATATATATATATATATATATATATATATATATATATATATATAGAGAGAGAGAGAGAGAGAGAGAGAGAGAGAGAGAGGCATGATCGAAAATGGCCGTCGAATCCATACCTTTCGGGGTCCCTGAGATGAACAGAAGATGCCGTTTAAATCCACAAATTCAGCCCCATTAGTACTCCTAAGGGCGAACGGGAACATGTAAAGGTAATTGAAAATTACCAACAGTAGTGTCGAATTCATAATTTTGGGGCTCTATAAGTTCATTGGTGACAGTTTTGGTGCCTTTTATGTCTAAAATGAAATGTATTCTCCCCATGCAAGGTATTTGGCTAGTCTGTAATAATAACGAACGGAAGTTTCACATATTCAACCCTTTAAAATATTTGTCGCTGCTCAAATTTACTCACTTATGCGCAGTGAGTAATCTACACCCCCAACAACTCCCTAACACCCCTCCAAATTTCTTTACACAAATCCCTGGATGGAAAAAAAATACTCCCCTAAATCCAATTGTATCAATTAGCATCACATAAGTTATTTATTAAATCAAGTTTAAAAAAGTTTTAGTGTTTTGGAAAGAAGGCAATATTCTTATTTATTTTTTTCACTTCAAAATACGAAGTGACCTCGTACTCATATACGACTTAGAGAACCACATGACATCATTGTTTCGGGCGGTGTGTCGATCAGAACAATTGACAAAACAGACACGCTCATACCTACCCTCCTGGGCTCCGCGGTCGTTTCCGAGAAAGAGATTGATGGACGGATGGAGATGACTGAAATTGGCAATGTCTTGAGCGATCATTCACCTACCTCCTAATCAATAAGGAAAATGTGACAATATAGTAATAAGCCTATACCAGATTCAGTTGGTAACTGCTACTCTTCAACTGGTGTATCAACGGACGGAAGTTAGAAGGGTGGAGTCAAAACGTTTTAGAATCACGTAGCCAGGCAGGGGCAGGAGCGGAGATTAAGAGATCAAATAATATTACAACAATTAACGTCAACAACAGAGTTAGAATATATAATGAAATTGCAACTATGTACAGAATTAATTACTAAACGAATGTGATTTCAGCATGGGACGAGGGATTTTTTCCAATTAATATTTTGGAAAAAATCACCCACAAAACTTGCTGGGGGTGAATAAATTGAAATAAGGGCAGAATTTTGCAAAATAATTACAATAATTCGTATGTTATGAATTCATATGTAACTACTGGGTAAAATAGTGGTGGGTAATTGCTAATACAGTGAAACATCTCTTAACGGGCCTCTCTCAATAGTGGACACCTTCATGAGAGGAATAACTTTATTTTTCCATACCATAAATATGTGTGGTGTGGTGTTATGAGAGAGAACCCTTCCATCTAGGGACACCTGTCATTTACGGACAAATAATCGTGTTTCTCCGGTGTCCGTTTTGAGAGGTTTCACTGTATTACTTAGCTTAATAATAATAATAATAATAAATGCTCAAATGTGTGAACTTCCTTTATTGAACCTACTACTGCGTAGAGCTGATATTATTATTATTATTATTATTATTATTATTATTATTATTATTATTATTATTAGTAGTAGTAGTAGTAGTAGTAGTAGTAGTAGTAGTAGTAGTAGTAGTGGTAGTACTGCAATAGTTGCGTAACAAAATATACTGTTTTCATTGAGTTTGTTTAAAAATGTATATCACTATTCCGAGAGCACCCCCCTTTTATTTTGAACACCCCCCAAGCAATAAATTCTGGCGTACTTACTGCTTATGCGGTATATGTGTATATGTGTAAATAAGTTCATTTCTTTTTTTAAGTTATTCGAAAAACATACAAATAATAAAGAGGGAAGATTTTACCAGAAATTACGAAACTAAAAAGTAAAATTAAAACCTGTTGCTTTAAGTATTTTTCCTGTTAGCAAAATACATTGTACCGTATATATGCTGCAAACATGTTACAGCAAATAAGATTACTAGCATCAGGCGAAGAAATAGTTTTTAAATTATATTTTCCGGTTTTTGCTAATATTCCCGAAAATTTTTTAATTAATGGGTTCAAAATTTTTGGAAATTTTACCGACCTTCATAAAATTTTCAATATAAATTAGGTTCGGGATGCTTTTTATTATTTCACTTTGAAGATGCAACTTGAGGGAAAGGGAGGGGGAAATGACAGATATTAGTGTCGAATCCATAATTTTCGGGGTCGCTGAAATGAACAATGACACTTCCGATGTCCTTTAAATCAAAATTCGGCCCCACAACTTGGAGGAGGGAGAAGATATATAAAATTATTGAAAAGACTGATATTAGTGTCGAATCATAGTTTTCGGGGCCGCTGAGATGAACAGTGACACTTCCGGCCGTTTAAATCGAAATTCAGTCCCATTAGTACTCTAAGGGGGGATGATGACATGTAAAGATAATTGAAAATTACGCATATTAATGTCGAATTCATAGTTTTGGGGCTCCATAAGTTCATTGGGGACAGTTTTGCCCCCTTTGTGTCCAAAATGAAACGTATTCTTCCCGTGCGAAGAACGGGTATTCTGCTAGTCTGTAATAATAACGAACGGAAGTTTCACATACTCAACCTTTTAATATATTTCTTGCTGCTCAAATTCACTCACTTGTCGGTACATGTGTGTATGTGTAAATAAGATCCTCTCTCGTTTTGAGTTTTTCGAAAAATATACAAAGAATAAAGAGGGATTTTACCAGAAATCAGAAAACTAAAAAGTAGAATTAGAACCTGTTGCTTTTAGTATTTTTCCGTTAACGAAATACAATGTATATACAGTAGGACGTTGATAATCCGATCGTCAAAAATTCGAAACGTCAAAAATCTGAACCCGGTCCCTAGAAGCTTTTTACATTTTGTCTTAACGCTAGCGATAAACAAACAATAATGTGTCCGTCGACGTTGTATGAAGTCAGTGTTTTCACAAAAGTTCATTCATATGTAATTGTTTGTCATACATATTTTTATTTTTATTTTCTCTTAGGCCTATAAGTTTTAAGTGTGACTTACAAGATCAGTGTAATTTAGTGTACGAACAGGTTCTTCAGAAACATTAAATGTAAGTAGCCTTTCGTACTGTATTGTAATTATTGTATGTATTGAATAACCACTGTATCAATAGAAGAACATACCGTACAGTATATGTAAGCCTAAATGGCATTTTTTGTCATTTTAGAAAATGCGAACTACCTGTGGTCCCAATTAGTTCGGATTTTCGACTTCCTACTGTATATGCTGCAGACATGTTACAGCATTAAGATTACTAGCATCCGGCCAGAAAATAGTTTTAAACTATATTTTCCTGTTTTTGCTAATATTTCCGAACAAATTATTTTTTCTAATGGATTCATAATTTCCGGAAATTTTACATAGAACATATTACTATAAAATATGTCTGATTTAACATATTAACTAAAAACTAGTAAATACAAAACACTTTTAATTTTAAAAGCAAAATATAATAAAATATTCGAAAATTTCAATTTTACCCAAATTTTCCGTTTTTTCCAAGCTCGGGAGAACCGTAAAAAATTGTTCTTTTAAACCCAAAATTTCCGTTTCTTCCGAGGCCTTCACTACACTAGTCTGAACATACATTGAACCGAACACTCCTAACGATGGACGTCCGCAGTCGATGACCCATTCAAGTGCGAATGTTAACACCACGACATCGGCAACTACGACTGAAATGAACACGTGACCATTGCCATTAGACCTTGGCACAATGGCAGAGCGTTGTATTGTCTGATGACATTCCGATATCTTCTTCATCATACAATGAGAGGGTGCGTATCCGCCGTGTTCCAAAGGAACAGCTCCTTGACACCTGTACTGTGGAACGGAGACAAGCTGGCTGAGGCTTAATTATTATCCGGGGAACATTCAAGTGAGCATCCATGTGTCTAGTGGAGCTCGAGCAAGGCACCATGACGGCCGAAGCGTATCACACACTGCTTGCAGACTACGGACACCCCTTCATGATGATCATATTTCCCAGTGGTAGTAGGATTTTTCGACAAGATAATGAACCATGTTACAAGGCCAGGAATGTGATAGAGTGGTTCTAGGAACACAAGAGCGAGTTCCAAGTGATGTGTTGGTCCCCCGACTCGCCGGATATAACCCCAATCGAACACATCTGGAATGTGATTGAACGTGACGTCACGGCGCATCGCCCCTCCACGGAATTTACGGGAATTAGGTGACCTGTGTGTGCATATGTGGTGTAACTCTCTCCGGCGACCTACCAAGGATCATTGCGTACATGCCAAGACACGTCGCCGTTGTTATCCGTGCCAAAGGTCGACATACTGATAATTAGGTAGATAGTCATAATGTTCTGGCTGATGTGTGCGTATATTTTAACTCGTGCATTTTGTCTCGACTCGAATTCGAGTCGAGTCGAGATGGAGACTGTCGAGTCGAGACAGAGACCTTCGAGTCGAGACAGAAACATATTTTCGAGTCGAGACAACATTTTCTCGAGACGAGTCGAGACAGGCTTAAATCTCGACTCGACTCGACTCGTGCGCATCCCTAGCCTTCAGGCTGGTATCTAAAAATAAAACCGCACCAGGGCTATCATTGCGTATTTGTTTCTTTTTCAATTCATTTTTAAACAAAGGACACGATGGAAAATGAATTAGGGAGTAGAGAAACTACAACCCACGACAGAAATAACAAAATCTTAAGAACAAACAAAACGTAATAACGAATCCAGAATTTATCCTACACCTATACTATCCTAGTTTAAACGCGACCTGTAATTAAATGGAATAGTGGAAATAATGCTCCTAATCAGTGGCGGCGGTTGGACGTTAAAAGTGGGGGGGGCAAGACATGATGTGAACAATTGTATATCAATGTTAGATTTCCTGGTTGTTTCTAACACTGTTTGATGAAAGGTTGTATAACTAATAGGATACTATCTTTTTCCACTTAAAATGCCGTATATCGTATTTCTATTTTAAGTAAATTCATAAGAGCAATACAGGTAGGTACTAGCCCTTTATACTCTTCAACATCGGAAGCGTAAGAAGAGATTTGAGATCTTGCTCATGAATATTTTAATATTCTGTCTGGAAAACTGTTTGATCAGATTATTCAATAATAAATTCGCAAAACAAATAAATAGAAAGGATAATATTAATCATAGTAATGAATAATGAGGCTTGTTTTGCAGAAGTTATATTGAAACTGGAGATTAATGAACAACTTATACTTTTAATTCCACACATACCATTAAAGAAATGTTTTTTTTCTTACAAAATGAAATACAGTAAGTACTGCAAGCACATGCTATGACATTTAAAGAAATATGCAATTACAATACTATTTGCTTTGAATTGCAATTAAAACGCAATTCCTGTAGCTTTCTTAACTCCATGGGAAGACAAATAACCAATACGTACTCATGCAACAGGAAATATTATATGGCACTACTTTTTCTATGAAACAGTAATACATACAAAACCTTTACCAGGGTGTCCACATTCTGGAAAATAAGTGAAAGTCAGGGAAAGGTCAGGGAAGTAAAAATGTGTCAGGTGAAGTCAGGGAAATGGTAGATTGGTCAGGGAAAAATCGATTTTGGTCCATTGCTCAATTACTGAATTTATGAAATAGGGTTGATTTCTTTACTGTTACTGGATGCAAAATGTAGTGTTCTCAATGATGATGTTGAGGGAGTCAGTGTTCTCTGATATAGTCGTTGAAACTAATTTTCTGCGAAAAACACATCTAACTACATCCTGGCATATTTGCTGTTCTAGAAGAATTGCATGGTGGCAAGAGGATATCTGGACAAGTGACTGAGAACGCGATGAAATAGTATCTCTAGCTCACAGCGAAAGCTCAGACTGAAGAATTTTAGGAACACTGGAATGAATTCATAGCCAATGACAGAGATGGTATCGGACTTGTTGAGTTTTTTACTTAGGAAATGGAAAAAACTTCGTTGACTTATGGTCAGTTATGAAATTGTGTTTTATCTTCTTTCATGGAAACGCATTTTTTGAAAGTGGTCTCACAATAAATAAAATTCTCATTGTTGAGAACTTACAAGAAGAATCTCTGGTTGCTCAACGGATCATATATGATTCTGTGATGAGAATAGGTGGATCATCAGGATTAATAATTACAAGAGGTATGATAAATTCAGTGAGAAGTTCAATGAGACAATATCAGGTGTATTTGGAAAAGAAAAGATAAATGAATGCTGGAGACGAGAAGAGAGAGAAACGGAAGATACAGCAACAACTAAAGGAGCTGGAGGAAGAAGAGAAGAAAATTAAACGGCGGAGACGACAAGAAGGATATTCAGATAAATGATAAGAAAATTATGCGAGAAAGTATGAAAACAAATTTCTAAATGGGTTGCATTTAAGAACTGCACCAGCAAAAATAATGTGTGTGTGTTACATAATGTAATATGTGTTACATAGTGTGTTTTTTTTGTTTTTTTTTTTTTGATAATCAGTAAAATCATGTATGAACTGTTTATTACTATAGGAAATATTACAATGCTGTGTAATTGGTATTGTAATGTGTAATTTTTTTCATATCTTAAGTACTCTGTATGCTGCACACTTTCGTTTGTAACTTTACATTTTGTGTAATATGTAGGCCTAATCAATATCGGTCTAATGCACATGTTTGTAAATTTACATTCCTTTGGAAAGAAAATTGAAAAAAGAAAGAAAGAGAAGCGGAAGAGAACAAGCGGAAGAGAACAAGGCTAACTATGGGGAGTGTGGAGGCTGGGTTTCTTTTTTTCTTCTATATTTTTAAGCTATTCAGGGGTCAGGAAAATCTGGAATTTTCGTCATGGAAAGTCAGGGAAAAGTCAGAGATCTTTTCTCCAAATTGTGTGGACACCATTTTACATTTCCAAATGAAACTATATAAATTAGGTCTCCACTTCAAAAATTTGGGGGGCAACTGCCCCCTCTTGCCCCCCCCCCCTAATCGCCGCCCATGCTCCTAATAGTACATTTAGAGATACATTTACGTACAAAATATAATAATGAGCTAATATTGAAAAAAAAACTGTAAATAATAATACAACCGATGGGATTTCTAATTGTAAGCTCTATGTTCTGTAGAATTTTCTTCTTCGGTTTCTTGCCTTTGGTGTTTCTCCTGTGCAGTTTTTCATATGGTTAAGTTTATTCATGGTTTCTCACCTGTCTGAGTTTACGCTGCATTTATTTGACAAGATTTTTTCCTACAATTAGTCCCATTCACTTTAACATTCGATTTCTCTCCAGTGATCATACACGATACTTAAACTTTTTTTTTTTTATCCAAACTATCAGTAAATAATGGCTAGAATAGATTTCTCTCCTGTGTGTCTTCTTCATTTATTTATTTTTTTACTAGGATTCTTTCCAGTGATAATATACGGTCTATTTAGTCCCACTCTTTTTGCCGGAATATCAATGAATAATTAAGCACTAGAATGTTTCGAGTGTTTCGAGATTTCACATTTGTTTTATAATTATATTTTTTGTATTTGATAATTCAGTCATGTTCATATTCTGTCATGTATGACTCTTTACAATACCACTTACTAACACACTTAGTATTAGAATATATTACAACAACAAAAAAAAAAAAAAAAAAAATCCTGAATATATTGAATAGGGGAAATATCGTAGATTATATATGTAAGCACAGAATTTTACTACGGGTTTTACCATTCTACTTTTCATTACCATCAATCACCAGTCAATTGACAGATCTTGACTTTTTTTTATTATTCTTTTGGTACTTTTGTATTTTTATTGTCTTAAGCTGAAACATGAAACTACTTTCGACTATAGTTCCGCTACCTTATTAGACTGTGTTCCAGCAACATTCAGAAATACTATCTTTCTTGCTTTGGTAGGTGCGAAAGTCTCAACTATATCCAAAGTAGATGCTATTTTGTTTCTGATAGAATGTCCAGATTCGTGAGTCTTTTTTGACTCATTGTGGAGCGCAAGTACGACTTTATCAGCTTCATTTTGCTGAAAGACCTTTCACATTATACGACAGACACGGGCATTGTTGCCAAAATCTGAAAGGCGGTTGCCAAACTTTAGTAAGCTTCAAGCCCAAATGAAGATACATATTTCTGTATGCCTTGTGAGGAAATATCAAGTTGTTCTTTAGCTTTCTGAGCACACCTTAGTGAATGGATTATATCCTCACAATCCTCAAAAAATTCTACGCCACCCAGGTCATTCGGGTAGAAAAAAGCTAAATCAGAGCAACATGCATTTAGCCTTTCTTCACTCTCATCACTTCGTCGCTACACAAAGTTGGCAATAGAACACACGAATCCAAATCTGTCGTTCAAATCATGCATCTGAGTAAAAAGGTCATGCATTTTTTTGTCTCATCTCATCTAGAATTTCATAGATAAAACGCTTCACTTTAGCCTGTGAAGTCAGAGGTTCATCCTTTGCTTCTTCTCGGCTGTTGCTTGTAACTCCACAGACTTTACTAGACCTCTGACTGGTCTAGTGGTGAGAGAGCTCGCCTTTGGAACCTGCGGTTATGGGTTCAAATCCATGGGATCTGATGGAACGCAGTGGCTCGGAGCTCATTTTAATAAAACTGCAGGACCTGTCCTTACACGCTCCCAAACTGTTTAGAATGATAATCACAATTGAAACAATAAACAAACAAGCAAACAGGTTTCACTATACTTCAGTACCAATGCTGTCTATAAGGTCGAAGTCAAGACATTGGCATGGACTCCTTACAAAATTCTGTTTAGGCTCTGTTTACTAGTCAAGTTATTACAAAGCACTGATGTTCAATTTTTATTTATTTATTTATTTATTGAGTTTACTATATTGCAAGTATACAATCACAAGAATTGGCATGCGACACGATTGTGATCAGCTAAAAATATGATGGAGTTGCCCAATAGTTTACCCAGCTTATCGAGAAATTGTGGGACTCACTAAACAAATTACGCTCCGTAAAATATAGCTCCGTTTTATTCCATCTAAATATAGAAGGAATCAATATAACATATAATTCACTTAAATTATTTTTTTCCTTTGAATATTTGAGTACTTGTTTTCTTATTGAACATTTTCTTCACTCTAAATTAGTGGGCTCTAGTGTAAATTTATACGCCGAAAAGCAAGATCAAAAAAAGGGAAACCAGCTTAGGAAAAGGGTTTTGCTCTCGGAAAATTCGACTTGTAAAGACAAAAGAAAAAAGAGAAGGGAAACAAGGAATCAGCGAACTTTATCGTCTGCACCAATGAGCTTCTACTTAGAACCAGAATTCTAGTATCCTGTTGAAGTATTATGTACGTTCATCCCTTCTTTGTGTCCTTCCGTTGAACTGATAAATAAATAAAGAGTGATATTTTAGAAAGCAGGCTAGCAGACGAGGCTTCATTACTTGCATCATAAGACCTTAAAATGTAAACAACGCTATATACTTCGATTTTCCTTTTATTATATTTAATCTACACTTAGATTTTTCCTTTACATTTCTCTGAGATTATTGAACAAAGTGAAACTTTTATTTTATTCATATTTTAATCAACATAATTTTTTTTTAAATTTCTTTGGGGTCCCCCAAGATAATGAAACTATCATTTTATTTATTTTAATCTATATTCACTTTGTTTTCTTTAAATTTCTTCGCGAGTTCCCAAGAGAGTGAGGCACTAAACTATAGCTTGTTTACCTTATACGGAAATCCGGCACTGATTATTTTATTTTATTTTTTAGACGGATATTTCTGTTATTTCATCCCTTATTTGGTATAATATCGATTGACAATTAATTTCCTTGACGGTCCTTGTACGGCTCATGCTAACGAGGTGATTTACTAATTATTTTTATCTACCGTCCGGGGGGCTCACAAAGTGGGACCCGGGGAGGGGGCACCGCTCGTCCCCCCTTACGCCGCCAATGCTGGTCCTGCTAAATTCACGTGAACTTAGCAGGATTACTAAATTTTTCATTTTATTTTAATTTGAAACTGGTACAAACAACACTTTTTACGATAAAATCCCTTACAAGCACAGTGTAAACAATCCGTACAGAAAAATCTTAAAATGTGTAGAATTATGTCAGTGGTGTTGCTATGTTCTCGTGAACTTAGCAGGACTACATTAACATTCGATTTTTTTTAATTTCAGACAAGTACAAACGAAAATTTTTACGGTACAATGCGGTACGAACGCAGTACAAACGATTCGTACAAAAAAAAATCTTAAAAATTGTAGGAATTTGAGGAGGACCACTTTAGTTTTTGATTTTTAAGAATTTGAGCCCGTACAAAGGAAAATTTTTACGGTACAATCCAGCAAAAACGCAATACAAACCACTCGTGTAGAAAAATCTTCAAATTTCTAGAAATATAAAAGTGGATCTGCTATATTCACATGAACTTAGAAGGACCACTTTATTTTTCGATTTTTTCGAATTCGTTGCTAGTACAAACAAATTTTTTTATTGTGCAAACCGGTACAAAAGCAGTACAAACGTATGGTACGCAAATATTTATAATTTCCAAAAGTGGTACTGCTAAGTTCAGATTCGTCTTCAAAACGTAGTCTACGCATTCTTAACAGTAATGTCCGTGCTTCTAGCAATGATATAAATGTAATATATTTAGCTTATAGCTGAAATTCCAGAGTTATAGTTGCAACAGCTGCTTATAGGTGGCAGCGTAGCATTCTTTGATCGGAATGCCGATTGTTTAGAAACATAGGGACAGAGACAACATTTTAAAAACTATATTCTTAACGTTTTGTTTTTTGTAAATCAATCACTCTCTTGTTTTCTTTCAGTAATAGGGTTTTTGATAAATTTTGGGATGAATACTTTTCTTCTCACTATGCTTTCATTGGAATTCTGCTATGAAAAAGAAATAACGAGCGTCCTGTGGTATTAAAAAAGCTTAAAGCCTTAGTTTGAGTGTTCACTTTTGATTTCTAGGGATCTTGGTTCGATCTCAGCTCGTTAAAAATGAAGTTTGTAAGTTATGGACTCCGCGTGTGAGGGTTTTATCGGTTTACTTCCGTTTCCTACCATTTTATTCATTTCTTATCATCACCGTCTCCTTTAACCTAACCCGCATACCGTGGAAAGTAAAGCTCAAAGATTTCATGTCGTTTTCAAACGAGACAAAGCAACACGGGCGAAATGGATATGTAACAACAAAGCCTAGCATGAGGTCAAATCATAGGTAAGGCCACATGAACAGGAACACTGTTAGAGATCATTTCGTCAAGGTCTTATCGATATTTCTGAGCTCAAACTGAAAAGCAACAACAGTAAGTAACCACGTTACTCGATACCAGTAACAAATCTGGAATATCAAAATCAGCAAATCAAAGAAATGAATGAAATTACAAAAGTAAAAACTTACCTTACGATATATTTCAACAAGCGTAGAAACTTTTAGAGTAGAAACACAATATTCAGTCAAATATGTAATACGAAGAGGAGTCAATATCGTACATTGGTTTGAACTGCTTTGTTAACCGAAAATCTAACTTATTATAGTTTTTGGTTACGGACAAGATACTGCTTTTTTCTTTAAATTCCGTTGGTCCTTTTTCATACCCTTGTTGCATTGCATTGTTTTAAGTACTAAACAGGTGTTATGAATACAAAAGATTATAGTCCACTAGGGAATAGCGGAATATCATTTAGGGCTCCGGGCCCTCCTTTAACTACCTCTAAATATAGGTGTGATTATTGCCTCTATGATTCTTGCTTGCTATATGTAAAGACATATTTTACGTTGGTAAAACTATTTTTAACTACCATTCTAACATTCCCATGCAACGCAACAAAGGGGATATCCCTTAACCTTAGCTGCTGGGAGCTATTGTGTTGAATTATCTTATAAGAAAATAAGGTTGAGACAGCTTGCATTGAAATGTCTAGTTTATAAACAAGGAAAGTTCAGGTATTATCGACCAAGATGAATTATGTCTCGAATCTTTTCAACTGTCTTGTTTTTTTTTTTTTTTAATTTTCTTTCGTTCCTTTTTTGTTATTGATAATATGTGAATGCAACTAACCACATGACCGTCATTACCCTTACAAGCTGGTTTTGTTCACTAATTGCAAATACTTTAATTTTTGATACAAGATTAACAGCTTTCAGACATGTATCTAAAAATCGGTGATGGCTTTACTAAGTTTCCCCAATGGGGATTTAAATCAATGGCAGTTGAAAAGTGCTGCCTAAATACTGGGAATTGAGATCGATATGAGTTCTGGCCTCAGGGGTAATTTTGTATCTCGAGGGGCAAATTCCCCTGGAGCATCACTCCGAAATCATAATTGTCCCTGATATTCTTGTTTCACACAAATGCCAAACTTCGTTTTCTCCTTTTCCTACACACCTCTGAAAGGCGGTCATGTTGCAAGTGTAAGCCAGTGGCCAAGAGAGATTGTGGTGGCCAATAGAGTCATACATTTTCTTGATTTAAATTTACTTGAGGTTCTCTATTTCTTCCTAATATATCACTCTACTGTTTATTTCAAAAAATTAATTCACTTTCAGCGTTGTATGTGTCAAAGCTTTTATAAACATGAACTCAGTAACCATCATATTCACAAGGGTTGTTGGGAAAATGCTGGATCCAATTCACTTTGACGGTAAACGAATGCCTGAGATATGGAAAATAAATTTTACATCAAAACACAATTAAGAGTGCGTTTATATATATAGAAAACGAGACAGATCATACCTCACTTTAAGAAAGAATTATAGAAATTTTAGTTGCTAATGCATGCTACTGATTATTAACTTTACTTATATTGGTACTGATAACGCACAGCGGTGTTTTCCTTATGTCTTTTTCGTAAACGGTGTAAGGATATTTCATAAGAAAAGTTTTTTCTTCCTGAAAGAACTTGCAATAGTGTGTACAAACAGTATCTTGGTGCCACATTACAGGTGCAATATATCTAATTCTAAATGATCGTCTTTCTATAGATGTTTGCAAAAATGATGACAGGTTTTTTCCTTTCCAGTATGGATTCTTTTCCATCTGATATAAACAGCAATTTGTTCCTCTGGATTAAATCCTTTATTTCCGGTAAGATGAATGCAAATGAAATGGAATTAAATCTTTAAGTTTTACGACCTTCGATTATGCTGGCTAGGCTAAAGGAAACGGTGACGACGGGAAATGACTGAAATGTTGGAATGAAGCGGGAGGAAAGGGCAGAACTCTGAGAAAACCTACACACACGGAGTATGTTGATCACAAAGATCACTTTTCGCGAGCTGGGATCGAACCAAGGACCCCATGCGTCAGAAGTTAGCGCTGTAAAGCTGAGCCGAAGCGGCTTCTGGTAAGAAGTATGATTCCGAGTTACTTGTTTCCCCTTAAACAAGAATTTCATTTGTCTCTTTGGTGAAATCCTTTGTTCATATGAATGTTGAATTACTGTGCTATAGCATGCATTTCTCTAATTATATTTCTACTTTCAGTCAAGCTAATCAAACCTCTTTATGAACACAAATTATTACAAAGTATTTAGACCCAAGGCGACCAAGTATATAATGAATCGTGTACAAAATAAGTGTTTTTAGGCGAAGATGCATTTTCTCTGGGCTTTTCGGCGCTTTACGTACTCAGAGCAAACGTTGAGTACTTGAAGGTATCAGTAAATCAACAAGCATACTGACACATTACAATACATATACGTAATCAAGTCATTATTATTATTATGGGAATAATATTTCCGCTACTCTATATCTGTGAAACACATTTTGACGCTATGAAGTTTGTTCCAGTTATATGGGTATAAATTAGAAAAATAAAGTCAGTTACGATCTACAGTGTGAAACTATGGTAACTTCTATACAATGTGAACAATACACACAACTTGGAACAATACTCTTATAGCTAATGGTTGCAATACAGAAATAAGCATGGGCGCCGGCAGGATTTTTTCCAAGGAGGGGCAAGACACACATTCATACATACATATATATGTAATATCCCACTCTCACATCAAAAGACGTATGCACGTAATCCCTCATGTCGAACTGATCAATTTTAGCACATAGTATATCTTCATTAACTATATACGAGTAAACATATTTAAAAAGAATCAACAGATGATATATTAGAATAGCATTGACAAGAAAAAAAGCATCACAAATAATCTACTTAGTATACATTTCGTTCACTGGTGTTCCTTAAACAGAAATATTAGCCGACAAGGACCCTTGTTAGTGAATCTAGTATTTGCTTGCTCTATTATCACATTCTTGTTTACAAGCACATGTTTTCGGTCTTTCGTGGATCTTTCCTCCTGCATTCTTAAGCATAACCAAGATTTTACTCTAATTAAAGTACTAAGTGAACGTTCTACTGTGCAACTAGTCACTGGAAGCGAAAGAAATATTTCTGTTACACTTCCAAAAGCGGCAGCCGAGGCTTCGGTATCTGTGTATAGTTTGTGAAAGCAGTTGGTGACATCTCAGCGATGATTTTCAAAATAACTTCAATGTATTCTTGTACCTCGGAAAGATCTATTGCCTCTCCCTGTAGAGCATTTGTAGTTGGCTCTAAAATAGCAGTACATTTCGCCATGATGTGCATTGATTTTATTAATGTGCGAGATGACGCTGAAGAATGTAAGTATGTAATGAGTACTTGGTTGGGCGCTTCTATTTCCACCAGCGGATAGCTATTTTAGGCAATTCACTATTTCTGAGATTTTTCCAAAAATATTTTGATGCTTTTGTTCTTTGCAGATCACCATATTTCACAGAAGAGAGACATATTAGGAACAAGATTTATTTCTGACAGGCCTTTTACGAAAAATGTTATTATATTTTACATAGTTGCAATTTCGAATGTGTTTTAACTTCGTTAGTGTCATTAATAATAAAATTTAATTTATGGCTAGTACACTAAAGAAATAATGCCTTAGGATATTGGTTTTGCATTATTCTGTTCACACCACCTTCCGCTCCTACCATTGTAGCGCATAGGTCATAACACTGTCCACATAATTTCGACTATCAAGTCACATTTTGACAAAAAGGATAAAACTTCGTTGGAACTGCCTTTGCCTTTCGTTGGAAGTTCCTGTAGAGCCAGAAAACCCCGGAATTCTTCTATTTGGGTATGATTTAGAGTTGAGTCTAAATATTATATAATTCCTACTGACAACTGCTCTACACCAGAAATGACCACACTTTCATCAACAGTTACTTAGAATGATTTTGTTTATTTGCTTCCGTAACAAAACATTTTAAAATTCCTTTTCACAATCTGAAATCAATTCATTTTGAATTCATTGTGGAGTATATTTCGCATAGTTCTTCAATGTGTTCTTTGAACAGAGTGGGCCATATGCAGAGTCGTTCTGACGAATGATTAGTGCCCTACTAGAGTTCGACTAACATATGTTTCCTGCAGTAGTGATGCCTTTAGTATGACGCTAATCACACGTCAAAACGACTTTGCGTAAGGCGGAGTGTCTCCAGGCACGACACTAAGGGCCTTATGCAGAGTCGTTCTGAAGTGTGATTAGTGCTATACTAAAAAGTTCGACTAACGTATGTTACCTGCAGTAGTCAGGCCTTTAGTATGACGGTAATCTTACTTCAAAACGACTCTGCATAAGGCGGAACAAGTCTAGCAGATCAAGGAATACACCCGAGTTTGATTTATTACCTCGAAGAGATATATCATGTGTTGTGCAGAAAAAGATGGAAGATAATATAGGACCTAACATTTTTTCAGTTACTTTCAACTTGCTTAATTCCGGAATAAGGATAACGCTATTATCACCTTTTTTGCCTCTTAGAAAAGACGTCTTATATGCATTCTGAACACTATACCATTAACAGAGATTAAAAAAAGGAAAAAAAAAGCAAGTATCTTCGGCTTCCGAAAGCAATTGAACTCAAACTTTTGTCACCAGAAGAGCCTATAAAAGTTAATCTTTTTCGAAAATTCAAGGGGGGCAATAAACCCCTATGGCCCCCTTTTTGGGCGCCCATGGGAATAAGATATGATAAATAGATTTTCCCTCCGACCTTCAATCCATATTTGAAAAAGAAACATTATTCGCTATATGTTACTGTTTTTGCCCTATACGGAATAAGAACTCCTTCTTGGCTAAGCGGTTAGCACACGTGCCTTTGGCGTAGGTGACCCCGGGTCAATTTCCGGTAGGAGCTAATTCTGTTTAAATGCCACAGTAAACTTGAAGTCTACGTTTCACATAGTTTTGCAGCTGAAAGGTGATGAAAGGTAAAAACAGGACTAACCAAAGATTGGGCGCAGCAAATTGCACTGATCAGGTACTAAATCTGAGTAGCTAAATTATTACAAGTAATTATCATGAACTCTTATTAATCACTTATTTATTACGTTAATAAACTTCGACATAATCTTAATACATTTACGAATATTGCCGTAGTCTTATCTTAAAATCACAAGCAATCGTAACATTAATCTAAATAATCATTGCAATATCCAGTTTACAACAATCACAGGTGAATGCATTTCATTCTCTTCTACTACTCCACGTACATGCTGTTAAAACTAGTGCTCTCAACGGGTCGGGTCGGGTCGGGTCGGTGACCCGAATTGACTGACCCGACCCGATGACCCGACCCGACCCGACTGACCCAAACCGTGATCCGATCTGATTGACCCGACCCGACAACCCGACCCGAATAACCCGACCCGAGCTGACCCGATTGACCCGACCCGAATAACCTGACCCGACAACCCGACCCGACAACCCGACCCGGGTAGCCTGACCCGACAACCCGACCCGAACTGACCCGACCCGACAACCCGACCCGACCCGACAACCCGACCCGACCCGACCCGTAACCCGACCCGAACTGACCCGATCCTTTAGCACTATAGGTCACGACACTGGGTGAACGCCAAAATGCACTCATATTGGAAAACTAGTTTTAAAAGCATAATTTTAGAAAATAAAGCACAAAACATAATTTAAAATATATAGCACAATTCTTGGAAAATTCTCTTTAACTGAAAGTTTAACATACTGTGTTAATATTTTTTAAAGCCAATATTTACAATGCAAAATCATTGAGAACATAACAATGCAACAATGAAAAGCTTATTTTCATTTCTGTAAACTTTTCGGTGTAATCCTTTGATGTGGAGAAAAGAAAAAAGTAAAAGAAGAAATTTTTCCGCCAACAATGAATAGTATGCAAGAACTCCATACTATATTGTTACAGTGACGATGCCAGCTTTAAGTTCTTAGGGGGGCAAAGGAGGGCCAGATACATTTTCGGGGGGAGGCTATTTGCCATACCAAAAATGACATATTTATTACGTTTGACTTATTTTGCATTACATTGTGTATTTCATTGCTGTTTTTATGTTAGCAATTTTTCAATGAATTATATTTTTCAATGAAACTTTCGAAGCCTAAACATAAATTGAATTACTTTCGCGTATGCTACAAGTAACACATTCGTCTATATGCTACGTATCTCTCTCTCTCCCTCTCTCTCTCTCTCTCTCTCTCTCTATATATATATATATATATATATATATATATATATATATATATATATATATATATATATATATAGCCAGAGAGAGAATTTACGAAGAGCTGCTGAAAATGTCGTAATCCAATCCAGAAGGAGTGTAAGTACTAGGTAGAAAAATGAAACAGTAGTTTAGAAAAACATATTTCTGTATGTACAAATATAAATTTTCATATTAATAATGAAATTCTTATTGTTTCTCAGGCCTCTGAAGTGATTATGTGTGCCCAAACAGATAATTTCACGAACATCCAGATCCTTACTGTTATAACATTTTTGTTCCACCAAGGAAAGTCACCGAAGTAAATTAATTAGGAAATCCGTGAAACACCACGGGACTCTCCTCCGTTAGAAAAATATATATAGTGGTGAAGAAGTAAGTGGCTTAGTATAAACGTTACAATTTCTCAACAAATTATGCTTTACATCCAGGATGATTAAAAGCAATGACTCTTCCTGGAATCATAAATGCAATTTGTGACATTATTCTTGAAAATTGCAGCATTTCAGCCAGTGGTGGATATAGCCCGGGGCCGGAGGGCCTAGGCCACCCAAGTTTTTGTGTGACAAAAATAACTTAAGCTATTTATATTTATTATAGTCTGAGGTCTGCACCCCGCTTTCTCAGTTTTTACCTTCTCAGCAAAACTTGTGTCAGAGGCATAATGGGTTCCCAAAATATATGTCAGGAGAATAAAAGGGTAACGGCATTAAGAGAAGTATTCTTCCAATTTGACCGTAATGCTGATCAATTTCGCTGACGAATAGTAACCATAGGTGAAATATGGTTGTACTACTATGATCCTGAATCGGAACAACAGTCAATGGAGTAGTAGCACTCATTTCTCCATCGCCCCAAGAAGTTCAAGACACAGAAGTAGGTTGAGAAACTGTTTGGAACATTCTTCTGGTATAAGTATGGAGTGGTAGACTACCTCCTCAATGGTCAGATATTTAATCCAGAATCTCTACATTACTTACAAAACTGAAAGAAAAATTCAAAGTTCAACGCTGCGGAAAATGAAAAGAAAGGAAATATGTTCCTTCAGGAGAATACACCTGTCCATCAAGCCCCTGCGAACATAATTGACATTGCATAATCTAGGATTTCAATGTCTAGATCATCATTCTTATTCCGCAGATTTAGCTCCGTCTAACTATTACGTGTACTTATTTCCCAAACTTAAATAACACTTGAAAGACGCCATTTTAGATCTGATAGGAGTAGTGCTACGAACAGTGGTGCGAGGAAATCTAGATTTTTTAAAACTTTTCTGCAAAAGCTGGAGCACTGTACAAGGTAGTATATTGACTCTCGGGGGAAGAGAAGAAGAAGTAAAACTTCACCAATCCACGTGCACTCCTTCTGGGTTGGGCTACGAATTTTTCAGCAGTTCCTAGTCAATATGGTAGACGTCACGTCAGTACTTTGAAACAGAATAAGTAAAGAAGCACTAGTATAAACCAATTACTAACTAAAGATCAGCACTCTGACAATACATTTTATTGGGAATCAATTTCATTCCATAATTTTATTATTATCATTTGCAGGAAGGGAAAACACAACTCTTTTTATCTCCTTCAAAAAATTAAGCCCTGGTAGTTGCAAACTAAGCTGTTATATGCACATCCTCTGAATATTGGAAGCCGAGAATAATGTTTCAGAAAAAAGGTATGAAACTTCAAACCTGGATAAATACAAACAAGTTACGTAACTGGTTTTACCTTTCTTTTGTTTCCAATCGAAGTTGATCCAATGAGAAGAAAACAAGTCGATCAAATCTACTATTGTTCGCTAGGCACAATTATTAGAAATCATAAGAAAGAAGTATAACTAAAATATACCTCAAAAGGGGCTAAATTAGAAAACAGAAATTTGCGTGCATACCCAGACGCTCAAAGAAGAAAGCTTGAGGATTAATCTGCCACATAGTAAATTCATGGAAAGTAGACTACAATTTGTCAATGAGATTGGTTATGATACTGATATAAAATACTACATGAAGAATGTTTAAAGCTTGTACGAGTCTGGGGGGGGCATCTAGGTGGCAGTCAGGGGGCAGAAGTAGCTACTAGGAGGGGCGCTCGCCCCTTTGCCCCCCTCTGGCGTCCTTACTGTATGGTTATGTTTACTTTTTGAACTTAAGCACTTTCTGTACTTTTTGGTGGCATCTCTTACTTTCCCTTTCTGTATATATGTACCTGTAAGGCGCACACAAACGATAGAAAAAATTTATTCGAGCAAAGCACATCTCTTTACAATGAATTAAGTAGAAAGTTCATTAAATATGAGAGAAACTAGTTGCAAAGAAATATCAATAAATAGATCAAGATATTTAGAATATTTAATGTATAATAAATATACATTATACACGATTAATGTAAAATAATGATTGAAATTAACAATAAAGCATAATTAAAAAAAGCATAATTAAACAAGAAATAAAGCATAATGTGGGTTGCTCTAACAATTAAGTTGTATGAAGACGAGAAGAAAACGAAAGCTGATTCCTTAACGAATTTCGTTGATCTTCTTTGTGTCTACAAAAACGCATTCCTAGAAACCTACAAGCTAGGTATCATCTCTGTGATGATATCAGTTTCTAGTGCTACATGTGAAAGGTCATTCTCTTCTTTGAAAAAATTAAAGACTTGTATACGCAATTCAATGACTCATGATAGGTTGAAAAACTTAGTGTTACTTTATATTGAGAAGAAAATTGCTAAATCGTTAGATCTTTAACAAGTTGTGGATATGTTTGCTGCTGCCCACACGAATAGAAAGATCCTCTTCAAGTAGAGACATGAACCTATAAGTTATTTTCTTTACCTGTAAAAGTATATTTGCTTCCACTTAAGTCAACCAGCTACACATATTTTAAACGCCATGATTAAATAACTATTTACTTATATTAGAAATCAATTGCATTAATGAATCCTAGTTGTTTGAGGTACTAAATTCTTACATTTTCACTGTTTTCCAAAGAGTAAAATCATGAACAATAAAGATGGAAACATTCACCTTGAATACACACACACACACACACACACACACACACACACATATATATATATATATATATATATATATATATATATATATATATATATATTGGAGATGTCCCCCTCAAAATCCTCTTGGGCCCTTCATTGCCTCCCCCCTGAAAAAAACTCTAGCTACGCTACTGGACACCATGCACCAGAGATGAATTCTCTACCACTGAGCCACCGCGGCTTTGCTTGGGCTTGGTCGTCCATATCCAATATCTCTTTTGGCGTTGCTTAAACAACTTCTAGTTTTGTTCTAAATCCAGACTCCATATTGACGTAGATATTAATATTACAGTCGATTGGTAAAATCAATCTTCCACATTTAAAAATTAAAGTACACACAAGTAGAAAAATAAGCATTTATCATAAAAACACTAGCTGCAAGTGTTCAAAATAGATTTATGGTTTCTATAAAATCAATGGAAAATTGCTATTTTTAATTAGGCAGCTAGTTAAAAACAGCAGCTTTCGACTCCAGGCGAGTTTAAACTCAACCTAAACTCAGTTGACCAAAGTGAACTGACCCGACTGACCCGACCCGATAACCCGACCCGAGCTGACCCGATAACCCGACCCGACTGACCCGACCCGACAACCCGACCCGATAACCCGACCCGAGCTGACCCGAGTGACCCGACCCGAGCTGACCCGACTGACCCGACCCGATAACCCGACCCGAGTTGACCTGACCCGAGCCGATCCGTAACCCGACCCGTTTGAGAGCACTAGTTAAAACACTAGTCATTTGCTGCCAACTCTGATATTCCCCACTATTCAATACCCAACAACATTCCCGTCCTTTCTTTTTTCTTTAACTTTTTATTTCCAGTAAGCTTGCACTCGTTTATATCTGACTTTTAAATGTGACCATATCTATTTTCTAACTCCACACAAATTCAAGCCGTTGATATAAATCAACCATGTTAATACCTAGAAATATTGCCATTTGCGATAATATGTGAGACAGATCTGCCTCTATTGTAATCAGACTGCCGTAACATCTAGAATTAAAAGAAAGAAATCTCCTCATGTTTTATATAATTTCTTCCGTGTTTTTTTCCTTCTTTTTAGTATGTTTATCATTATTCGTTAATTTCAGCAATGATCTTTCTTCAGATTCGTGAGACTGAAAAGTTTCCCTAGCCTCTATTGACTGTTTCGGGTCTAGCAGTTTTCCATGTTTCAGTGATAATTGGTGTATCCCTTGAGTCTGAATGGAGTTGTTTGCCATTTTTTGGTGGTGCTCTTTCGTGGTGGTTTGTGAATAGTAAGGACTTCAACTATTAGAACCTACATAAAGGTTATTTATGTTGATATGCGTTAAAGAGGTTCAACCTATCGTAAATGTATTAATTGGTATTTCACGTTATTAGAACATAGTCGGATATTTGTTAGAATGTCTCCTGATGTTACTGATATAACAAAAGAATTTACAATAAAATAAAAATTATGCCAGGATTAGTGACACCCTATTCAATAAATGGCGTTGGATATTGCTTTTGTTTGTACATATCAGTTCATAAATAATAATAATAATAATAATAATAATAATAATAATAATAATAGTAATAGTAAAACCACAATGTAATTGATACTCAGGGGTGTAGCCAGTAGGTTTTTGTAGGAGGGGCCCGTCGTTTTTGAAGGGGGGCCAGATACAATATACAAAACAAAAAAGAAATGTGTTGCAGCTAGTGTTTTTGAGGCCTAAAAAAAAAAGAAAATTTTGGTTTCTTTCCGGAAAACTAAATCGCTGTTTTCAGCTTTATTATTAGACTTATTATTATTATTATTACTATTATTATTATTATTATTATTATTATTATTATTATTATTATTATTATTATTATTATTATTATTATTATTTATTTATTTATTTTATTGCTTTTCTTCATAAATTATATTTCTGGTAGTTTTTATTACGTTTAACTAAGAACTACTGCCCCAGACCAAACATTATACCTTTGTGCATAACTATTTCAATTTAAGCCCTTGTACACAGAACCTATTTATAAACGTAACCAAGAAAGTTCTATCGTTTTCTCACCCAAAACCTTCGAACATCCATATGTCACCCAAGACGTACCTGAAAGATCAAAGCTAGTCCCCATCACCATCGACGACCTTCTGCCAACGTTCTAGAAGATTATGGATGCCATCGCGGTAGAACTTGGTGAGCCATGAAGCGAAGAAGGTATCAAGTGCATTTTGAACCTCTACTAGGGATTTTAACTGGCATCCTCGAAGGTGATTATCCAAGGCATGGAACAGGAGATAATCGGACGGTGCAATAGCCGGGGAGTATGGCGAATGCAAGTGTTTCCCATCCAATGCGAAAAATGGTGTCCGGCTCATCCTAGCCATGTGGGTCTTAGCGTTGTCCTTTAACTGAAGGACCCCTTTGGGATTTAGAAGTGCTGCCTCCAGAGTTTTTATTGAACACAGCTCAACTGCTGACGGCACACAGTTGCATTAATGCTCTGACCAGCTAGTAGCAGTTCCCGATGCACGATGCCGCGAACAGTCCACCAAACACACAGAAGGACCTTCTTCTGGTGGAGTGCTGGTTTCGGCTGTTTTGAAACCGGTTCATGGGATGCTGACCAATGATGACGGCACCGTGGAGCTTTGTACAGAACCCACTTCTCATCACAAGTCAACACCCTGTCCAGAAATGGCTCCTTCCTGAGACGAGACAGCAAAGAAACACAGAAGTCTGCTTGCGTTGCTTTCTGGTCCGGAGTCAAATCATATAGGAACCATCGACCCAATTTGTAGTGTTTTCCCAGTTGATGGAGGTACTGTCGAATGGTTTTGCAACTCACACTGAATTGTAGTCCCAGTTCCTCACATGTCTGGCTACTGTTCGCCTCAATTGCTGCCTGAAATCTTCATTTTGTTCATGTGTTGGTCTTCCGACCCGTGGCGAGTTTTCAGGTGTTTCGTCACCGTCCTTAAACTTCGTAAGCCACCGCTGCACTATCCGCGTAGTCACGGCACTCTCACCAAAGGCCTGGAATGTTTTCCGCCCCACTTCAGTGTCGTTTGACCCCAGTTTGAACTTGTACAGCATACACGCTCTTATGACCTTCTGTTGAGGTTCCATGTTCACCTCTGTCCTGACGCAAGTTCTCGGTGTAAGTTAACTGCCACAACCAGGTATTATGTTGGATATACCCACACCAACACCTGACCTTCGCCGTATCTCCATTCGCATTCAACTCACGGTGTGAGTACCAATTGAACACATACCTCCACAAAAAGCGACAGAACTTTCTTGGTTACCTTTATACATAATACTGATTTTCTTTGAAATTGCACCTAATTTTACATGAAATTAAGCACCAAATAGGTTCGCATTACATAAACAAAACTTCATACAAAAAGTCAATAAAACGAAAATGAGTCGTGGGCCCATTTCAGTAAAAAATGTCTACTATTAGTTGCCCTAGAAATAACATTTATTTGTATGGTTTTGAGATTTGCGAATATTATCCCTTTAATTAATTTGTCATGTATCGAACGAACCCAGGAGCGTAACTAACGGCCCCGCAAACCTTGCGTGCGGGAGGGTCCACAGGCTCCGGGGAGCCCATGAAGAGTAAGAAAAAGATGGGGCCCAAGAATTAGAAAAATAACTTTTCCAGGGGGCCAAAATACACGTATTAATACTTCCCTTTAGAAAAAAAATCTAAGTTACGATGCTGCCTACACACCACCCACTTATCGTTAGAAGATTCATCTGGGGCCATTTCACTATACTTATCCACCCACGTCCTTAGTTTAGTACCATTGTTTTATTGTACTTGTTAGAACGTTTGTCTTCAAATTGTCAAATACAAATCGCAGTAAATTGTGTAATCTGTTGTCACAAAAAAAGGTATACCATACTACTTTCCGATCGGTATAAGAAAGAGATACCATACTATTTTTCGATCGGTATGGTAAAATACTACTTCTCCATATTATTTTACAGTAAATTATTGATTATGTGTTATGTTTAAATGATTGAAGCGAGGTAATCTCACGATGTAATGTTTTAAAACCCAGTCATTTGGGGGGGGGCAGGAAATAATTTGGGGGGGCCTGGCTCCGATAGGCCCCCCCGTGGCTGCACCCCTGTTGATACTATTTTTTAAGTACTAAATTCCCTTAATAAATATTTTATTTATTTTTTCTTTCTGAAAAATAGGTTTAAAATATTAAAATCACTGTAATAAAACGTATAATATAGAATATGACTAGGGGAGAACCAAAAAGTTACTTTGCTCTGGTGGAAATACAACTTTAGAAAATTATAAGTATTTGCATACCATACATTTGTACTGGCTTTGAACCGGATTACACCGTAAAAATTTACTTTTGTACCTTACTTAGATTCGAAAAGATCGAAAAATAATGTGGTGCCTCTAAGTTCAGGTGAGCGTAGCTGGACCACTGATTAATTTCTATAAACCCGAAGATTTTCTACAAACGAAAATTTTTACGTTACAATCCGGTACAAACTCAGTACGAAAAATTCGTACAGGAAAATCTTCAGATTTGTAAAGATTTGTATTCTGGTTCTGCTAATTTCACGTGAACATAGCAGGACATTTTGTTTCGATTTCTTCGAATTTGAGACCACTACGAACGAAAATTTATACGTTACAATTCGACACAAACGCAGAAAAACTATTCGTACAGGAAAATTTTAGAATTTGTAGAAATCTATCAGTGCTGCTGCTTGTTCTCGTGAACTTAGCAGGACAAATTTGTTATTCGATTTTTTTCGAATTTCAGACAGGTACAAACGAAAATTCTTGCGGCACAATCCGGTACAGACGCAGTACGAACGATTTGTACAAAAAATCTTCAAATTTGTAGATATTTATCAGTGGTCCAGATATTTTCACGTGAACTTAGGCGGACCAATTTATTTTTCGATTTTTTTTTGTCGAATTTGAGACTGACCCAAACATTTTTTAACAGTACAATCCGGTAGAAACGCAGTATAAACGATTCGTACATGAAAGTCTTCAGATTTGTAGAAATTTGTATTCTGATTCTGCTAAATTCAAGTGAAGTTATAAGGGCCAAATTATTTTTCGATTTTTTCAAAATTATGGCCGGTTAGAAAGAAAACTTTTACGATACAATCCGGTACAAACGTAGTATAAACAATTCTTAGAGAAAAATCTACAGATTTGTAGAAATTTGTGTTCTGCTCCTGCTAAATTTACGTAAAGTTCGCTGGGCCACATCGTGTTTCGAAATTTTCGAATCTGAGACCAGTACAGACGAAAATTTTTACGCTAAAATCCGAAACAAATGCAGTAGAAACGATTCGTACAGAAAAATATTAAAATTTGTAGAAATTTATTAGTTGTCCTGCTATGTTCAAGCGAATTTAGCAGGACCACTTTATTTTTCGATTTTTTCGAATTTGAGACCGTTACAAACGAAACGTTTTACGGAACAATCCGGTACAAACCCAGAACACACGATTCGCACAGAAAAGTTTTCAGATTTGTAAAAAAAAATTGTATTCTGCTCCTTCTCATTTCATGTGAAGTTAGCAGGTCCACTTTATTTTTATTTCTTCTTGAATTTGAGACCGTTGCAAATGGAAATTTTTACGTTATAATCCGCAGTTACTTACAACGCGTTAACGTGTTAAACGCAGTAACTTACAACGAGTCGTACAGAAAAATTTCAAAATTTGTAGAAATTTATCAGTGGTCCTGCTGTGTTCTCATGAACTTAATAGGTCCACGTTAGTTTTCGATGTTTTCGAATTTGAGACCGGTACAAGGAATATTTTACGGTACAATCCAGTGCAAACGGCCCGTATACAAGAATCTCGAAATTTGTAGAAATTTAAAAGTCGTCCTGCTATTTTCACATGGACTTAAAAGGACCACATTATTTTTCGATTTTTTTTTTCAATTTGTGGCCAGTACAATCGAAAATTTTTACGGTAAATCCGTTACGAACGCAGTACAAACGATTCATACAGAAAAATCTTGAAAATTGTAGAAATTTAAAAGTGGGTCATGCTATGTTCATGTGAACTTAGAAGAAGCTCAGTAGTTAGATATGGTTACTACGAGCGCATTTCCCTTCCACCCCCCTGACTACAAAAAAAAATATGAACCCACCTCTAACCATTACACTTTAGCACAGAAGGAACCAACTAATTATTCAAAGTTACACGGCGCAAAGTATTCCCATAACTACAATGTTAAAGTGAGATTGAATATGCTTTTATGACATTTAAAATCATAAAAACGCTTACATCTAAAACTTATAACTTATAGCGCTGTCTTTGATTGAAAAAATAGTTTTCGTTTGATCGAAATCGGGCTACTAATAGCTGAGTAATGCGAACTTAAAGTTTAGTATGTTGCATACAGTTGTTATAGGTATATATGTATATAAATTCCAGCTCTCACTGTACACACGCATATATATATATTCAGTTAAGAGAGGCATGAGATTTATAACCTCTCTCTTTTCTTTTCCTTCTCTTCACTCCAACACACATATATACATAGAGTCTTACAACAGCAACATGTTTTCTTTCTTTTTTAGCAGCTGTTTGGACTTCAGCCAAATGTATCTCACGCTTTTCTCCCTGCTCAGTTTGAGAAAGACTTATCTCCGCCGCGTTTTTTGCCGGAGTGTCTGTCTTCGATTTCTTGATTCACAATCGTCGCTCATGAAAATTTTTGAACGGACAACTTCAACTATGCAAATGTCTCGTTACTGTTAGCTGCGTGAGAGAGAAACTGGTTATAGAAACTTCCGTCAGATGACAGTCAAATTCAATCATTTATAGTAGTCAGAAAAGCGTGTAGGATTACTGCTAGTTTCAGGGTTGGAAATTCATATGATTATAATTATCGTTCTTTCATCCAATTGAAAACTAATAATCACATACATAACAAAATATATATATTTGAACAACACTTAATGGTATCTATCTAGTTAAGCATATACGAGGGTAGGTTAAGGAGTAAATTTTTGATATAAATCTAAATAAGTCGAAAACTAATAATCACATACATAACAAAGTATATATATTCGAACAACACTTAATGGTATCTATGTAGTTAAGCATATACGAGGGTAGGTTAAGGAGTAAATTTTTGATATAAATCTAAATAAGTCGAAAACTAATAATCACATACATAACAAAGTATATATATTTGAACAACACCCAATGGTATCTATCTAGTTAAGCATATACGAGGGTAGGTTAAGGAGTAAATTTTTGATATAAATCTAAATAAGTCGAAAACTAGTAATCACATACATAACAAAGTATATATATTTGAACAGCACTTAACTAGATGCAACTATATACAGAGGATAGCTTTTATGATATTACCATAAAAACTTACTTTCTAACTTTTATACACTTAAAATTACAAGTTCGGATATTGATAATGAAATCATAAAAACACTTATACACTTAAAATTACAAGTTTTATTTTTTGGATTCATTTCTAAAGTAAAACTGATGTATTTTATAACCATTATCTAAATCTTTCAAACCTTCATACTTAACAAACAGCTTATACTTTTTTAAATCTTTCAATTCTTGCTCAGTTTCATCATTATATCTTTGTGGTAATAACGTCTTATATTTCTCATCTAAATGTACTAAAACTCCTTGACCATAACGCTGTGTTTGAATCAATTTCCATAATGTTTTCTCGTACGCTTTACCTTTTTCTAACTCATCTATGCGAAGGAATCTCAATGCTTTAACATCATTTTTTTATTCAAATAATTAGCCATAGTTTATTTATTATAAGGAAAATGCTTGTTTTATGAGAAATTCTTAAAACCAATCCTCATTTACATACAGAACTCAACAGTTGGATAATTATCTTTTAAACCAGTGTATTTGATTTTTATTCCATCTTTAAGGGTATTCACTACAGCGAAATTAAACTACCGCTAATTTTAGAGTTTTTCTGTAATATGTTCAAAACAAATAAAAATATTGGAAAAGCAGAAACGTAGTGAACTAGACAATACGATTTTGTATGTGATACCGTTATCACAACTCACCTATCTGTTTTCGATTTGGAACTGAAGATTGATTTAGCATTTTTTGTGGGTTCTGTAAATAGCGGTATACCAAAAACAGATAGGTGAAATGTGGTAAAGGTATCACATGCAAAATCGTATTGTCTAGTTCACTACGTTTCTGCTTTTCCAATATTTTTATTTGTTTTGAAGATATTGCAGAAAAACTCTAAAATTAGCGGTAGTTTAATTTCGCTGTAGTGAAGACCCTTAACGATCTCATCAATCATTTTATCTGTTAAGTGTTTTGTAAATCTAGGTGGAAGAAATACCTTAAACTCTTCACACTCAGCTAAAATGCTCTTTCCAAACTTAGTTTTAATCTTTTCCATTTTCACAATCTTATATTCTGTATTTAATTCTAATTCTCTTAATCCAATAACTTGTTTTTGTTCAAGACTTCCAAGTTTATTTAAAAGCTCAATATGACTTGACATCGTATTTATTATATAGAAAATCAATGAACTCTCTGCACCAAAAAATATTTAATTATTTTTTATCAATTTTGTTTATGGAAAAACTTTAATACATTTAACTATCTAAAACTCTTCTACTACTTTCTCATTCTTAGGGTCATATGTAAAGTTCTTTTGTCCAATTAAAATCGCATAACATATAGTATTAGCAGCCACAGCTTCTGCAAAGTCTACTACAATCTTTATGTTTGTTCTCTCATTTACCGATACATTCTTCCTCTTACTACAATTAATCACATACATTGGTCTGTTATCTATAAACTCTTTAGGATCATAGTACATTTCGATATTGCCACATGTTATTCTCTTAAATGCATTATAATCTTCGTACATCTTAAAATAATCCTTGTTAGCAATATTTAAGTTTCTTGATTCTTTTGGAAATACCTCATTCCTTCCATTCTTAAGATAGATATTCTTTACCTTACAATGATCAAACTTACTTGCATCTGCTGTTTGTTTGCCACTTCTATCAGTTTGGAACATTACAACTACGAAATAAGGCATATCAAATTGTCTAGAATTAAATTGAGTAGTAACATCAAACTCCAAGAAAGAACCTACAACAGTCTTTTGAACACATTGATAAGTATGGAATGAAAACATGATTTTAGGTTCTTTAAGAATATTCAACTTTAACTTGTTTTCATAATTAGATTCGTATTCAACAATAGGCATTCTTATCTCCATACTTTTTATTGTTATTTTTCCATCATGAGGAGCTGCTGCACCTGCTCCTGACCCAGTCCATTTATACAAGACATCGTTATTGTTGTTAGCTTTTGTAAATGTTATTCTCAATCCACCTTTGCACATAACCTCTTTATAATCACTTAAAAAGCCAGGAATTAATCTTAATGGATATAAAACACTAAAGTCCTTTCTTAGACCAAGTTTATCATCTGTTTCAAATCCTGCTTGTTTTAGATATTCAACTTCTGGCTTGGAAATCTTTAGTGTTCCAATAGCTGTAGATGTTATTCCTGGTAGCTCAATCTTGTCTATAACAACACCATGCTTTCTAACCTCAATTTGAGAAAAGAAGAATGGTAAGAAGTTATCTACAAGTTTTATAGTATCATTTGCACCAAATGTTCCTCCGACTGATGCACCAACAACTTCAAAAGTCATATGACAATCTGCTTTGTGTGGATGTATAAAGCCATCCCCCACATCGAAATCAAACTCAATATCTTTGTTAGCTTCATTCAAATTATTAAATGTTCTTGTGTTAGCTTTAAAGCTTTGTAACTCGTAACTCTCAACACTATCCATTTATTATAAAGAAAATCTTGAAACAACGCTTTTATGGGATATACCCATAAAAGAATCATACATAATAACAATTAAAAACTTATAATCCCCATCCTAACTTAACCTTAGCATTCATAGCAGTACCAACCCCAAAAGCAGCTAATCGTTCACCAATTGACGCATCACTAGTAAATGCTCTTTTCCATGCTTTAGTTTCTAGTTCCTTATCTGCAATATGTCTTGACTGTATCTTTATTGTCTCTGTAGTATATATCATGTTCTTTACAAGCCTCATCTAATGGGTTAATACCTTTATCACCTCTTTCTAATCTTTCTTGTAGCTTAGTTCCCGAAACCTTAGACCACAATACGAAAATCCTTGAATATGTAATTCAAATGGGAGTTTATTAATCAAATCATTTACTAATCCTTTTCCAAGCTTTTTATCATTCCAGAATCGTGGTGGTAATGTATTTAAGATCTTAATCAAATAACCTATACCTTTTGGATCATTAGGAATAAATTGTGAAAGCTTATTATTAATCATACTCACTATACCTACTTTCTCATTATAAAAGTTATTATTACCAGCCTTTTCTTCTCCATCTATAACTATTAACCGATCAATTAACTTTCTCACATCATCTATCCATATATATTCTTTAGGTATCTCTGTATATTGTTTAATTCCTTCACCAGTCCTTTTAGGAGTTGGAGGTAAAGATGGTTTAATATAATTATCCCATATAGGCTTGATAATATTAATGTACTTAGAACCCCTATTAGATGCTACTTTTTTATCTCGATTATATTTTTGGAAGGCAGCATCTGATTCCATTATTATTTCCTTGTACTGTTCAAAATCATCATCATCATAATTTTCAATGGTTTTATTAGTATTCATCGTTAACAATTCCCATAGACCTTCTGTTCCTTTATAAGTTTTACCATTAATTATCAAATCATCGCCATTCACTTTAACTTCAGAATTTCCTATTTTATTTATTCTTTTTCCATCTTCTTCTACAGTTCTTATTCCAAACACACTATCATTTCTTTTACTATAATATTTTGTTGCAATCTTACCAAATGATTGTGCTGTTGTTAAAGGTTCTACTCCTTCAACTTTGTCTTTAATTTGTTTTCTCATTTGTTTTATTTCTCCTGTTATAGGCGTATCACTACTACTTGGGGAACTATCATAAGTTATCTTTTTAGGTGTTTCTAGTAGACTAGGATCTATTGAAACCGTCTTATGTACAACTGGAACAAGTTCAGTTATTAGATTTTTATTTTGTTCTGCTACTTCTTTGATCTCACTTCCCAAGTTTTGAATAGCATCAATTACAGGTTGCTCTTGTGTTTTAAATTTATCATATATACCTGCTCTTTCTTTCTTCCAAGATTTGAAGCCCTTTATCAAGAACTCCTTTAACTTGATATTCTTACTAATATCTTTCTCATCCATTTATTATATAGAAAACGAACAAACGTCAATAAACATCAAAGAACATAAATAAACGTTAATAAACGTAAAAGAACATAAATAAACGTTAATAAACGTCAAAGAACATAAATAAACGTGAAAAAAGTCAAACGTTTAAGAAGTGTTTTATCTTGTTCCTATACTTACCATTGTTTACCTTCCTTGTCATATCAATTACTATAAAACCATAATCATCTTGCCAACATTTTGAACATATCTCTTTAAATTTATCATAAGACATATCCCCTCCAACAAACTCATTATACACATGTTTAAGATTAGTATCATCTTGTCTGAATATGCATAGGAAGTTAACGTTATCTCTTATAAGCTGTTTAGGTACTTTTGAATATGTTTGTGCAAGATAGAAACAGTCTAAATGTCTATGCCTACCTCTTGTAAAGTAATTTCTAACAGTATCTTGATTTTCCAAAATGTAATCGTCAAACACTACTACAGAGTATTTTTCACATTCATCAATAGGTACAATAGAATCATTACCGGTTAAGAACGTTGCTATTTGTTTCTTAAACTTTAGTTCTGCCTTTTCAAATCTATCTTTTAACTGCTTATACTTTGGCTGATTCATGCTTTTAGAATATATATAGAAGTAATTATTGTTTAACCAACCTGGCTGTAATAAAAAATTAAATAACAAAAACGTCTTACCACACCCCGATGAACCTACGATAAGACAACGAATATCATCAGGTATAAGCTCTCCATTCCTTTTCTTAACTGTTGTTTCTTTTATCATCTCTTTTACATCCCAATTAATAGTTTTCTTACTAATTTATTATAGAGAAAATCGACTTTTTTATGATCTGATATCTTTCAGTTGTTCTCTGATCTTAAGCAACGTATCTTTTATATATTCGTTATCCATTTCACCATTTAATGTTATTATCATCTCTAACTGTTCTTTAAATGAGTTAATACAAGTGACAATGGTTTTATATTCGTCTTTTCTTTTGCTTATGTTTAACTTAGAAGACAAACCTGTTATTATAGCACTTCCAGTTGCAAGAGACGTTTTTAATATTGAGTAAATTGTTACAGGTATAAAAATATTAATAAATCCGGTTGTTGCAGAAAGTATGACTGATAACGTGATCAAAGTGTAGTATGCATATTTAACAATTCGTAGTTTTCTCTTTTTCTTCTTTAAACTGTATTCTAACTTTTGAATAATATCTTCTATTAACTTGATTACTTTCTCTCTTGGAATATCTCTAGGTAAATCAAACTCATTCATTTATTATATAATAAATGGCTAAGGTATTTAAGTTAACGAGTGATACTTCTGTTTTAAAGAAGAAACTCCATTACGAATTAGACAACAGTAGCAACTATTTAAGTATAGAGCTAGTTGGGTTTTACAGTACATATCTAACTCCAAACATAACAACAGAAAAAAAAACAGTTTCTCATATGGTGATAGACAAGTTTTTATACCAGAAGGGCAATATAATTTAAAATCACTTAATGAATATTTAAAATCTCAATCCATCAACATAACATTATCAGAAGATCATTTAAGAAATAGAGTTAAAATTGAAACTGATAGTAATGATGTTACAATTGGGAGTATAGGTACTGTCCTCGGGTTTAATGTTTTTGAAGTTTTAGAAAAGAACAAAACACATATTGGAAGTAAGTTGCCAAAGTTTCATCCGTTTGATACTATAAATGTTCACTGTAATATAGCAGATGACATGTTTGTTAATGATATAGAATACACACATAGAGAAACAGGGATCATAGCATCATTTAAAACAGATGCCGAGTTTAAACAGAGTATTATTTATGAGCCTACTTATCCATTATTTTTCCCTATATCTAAAGACAAGGTTGACAATTTTGAGATAAGGATAACAGATGAGAATGATTCCTTAATTGATTTTGGTGGAGCAACAACAACTGTATTTTTACAAACTAAGATTTTCTCTTAAATAAATAGGAAGATGTGTTCTATTAAAGGTTGTATATTTAGTGTTCCTTATAACGAACTAAAGGATTTAAATATTGATCATGTATTAACAAAGAAACAACTTAACGATAAAGCCAAGAAAATTAAAGAAGGTAGAGGAATGGATTTAACTTTAACTACTGCACAAATGAAAAAGATTAAGAAAAAGCATATGGGTGGTTTTATCTTCACAATTCCAGCCATTTTAGCAGCTTCAGGAGCAGTTGGCTCATTAGCAGGTGGTGCAGCAGCGATTACTAAAACTGTACTGGATGCTAAGAAGAATAAACAAGAACTTGAAGAACAAAAAAGACACAATATGGCTATGGAAGAAAAGCAGGGAGCAGGTAAACCAAAGAAATCAAAAAACTAAAACCATTGACCAACTTCGATATAGAGAGGTTTTTTAAAGAATTAAAGATAAAACAATTTAGAGGCGTATTTATGAGTGATGAACTTCCACAAAATCCCTATATAAATGAATGTGGTGTAGTTAACTTTGATAAATCAGAAAACATTGGTACTCATTGGATATGCTATTGGAAAGATAACAACATAAAGTACGTATTCGATTCTTATGGTGGTGTTCCTCCTAAACAACTAGTACAATATCTTGGTATCGAAAACTTATTTTACAATGACGAACGAATACAAGACTTTAGTTCAGTTATATGTGGTCATCTTTGTGTTAAGGTTTTAAATCTTCTAAATCAAGGGTATTCTTTTAGTGATGTTATGTATATGATTAAAAATGATTAAATATTATTAAGTTTAAGTACTTTTATGGTTTATATTCACAAAAGTTTTAAGATAAATATGGAAGCTATACACAATAGATTTTTAGATTATTTTGAGAAGCATGAGGATGAACTAGATGCACTAGTTAGATTTTATTTTAATTGGTATTTTCGGGATGTTAGTAAGATAGACTTAAAAGATAAAAACAACGCATATACAGTTGTTCAGTTATGGAAAATGTTAATACCTAAATTTTTGTATACGGAAGAAGAGTTGGTAAAGTTATATCCAATAATTACCTTAAAGGAGTTGTTGAAAAATTATAGTTCTAGACCATTAAAATGCAGTAATTGTGGTAGTAAGTCATTAACAAAAGGTAGGGGTACATATATTTGTGATAATTGTTCTGTAGCGAATGGTTTTGTTTACAGTACTTGTGAAGGAATGAGAGCTTGCGTAAGAAAACCATGGTATGATACTATAAAAAGATTTAAGTTACAGTTATCACGTTTACAAGTTTTATAGTATAGAATTATTCCTGAAGAGGTGTTCAAGGTGTTAAATGATGAATTTAGAGATATATCAAAACATTTAATATCAACAAAAGATGTTTTAGAAGTATTAAAGAAAAAGAAATACACAAAATATTATGATGATGTTTATTTAATACACTATCACCTTACCGATCAAAAACCATTAAACCTACAACATATGGAAGAAACACTTATAACCGACTTTGAAAACTTATACAAAACCTTTAAAGAACAGTATCCAAAAAGAGTATTGTTTGTTAACTTAAAATGTGTATTGTACTATGTATAGAAAAAGCACGATGTTCATGTTGATATTGATTTTAAACATTCATCTAAACAAATAGAGATGTTAAAGAAATGTTTTGAAAAATTAGGATGGACATTTTCCGTATAATAAATGAGTATGGATATATTTGGTAATGTTAAAGATAGAAAAGATAATGTTGATATTAGTGAAGAAAAATTAAAATTGTTGGAGAATTTAAATGATGTTGTTAGCGTAAGTCAACTTAGATCAATAGAAACCCAATTAGAGAACGATAGAAAACGATTTGAAGATGCATTAGAAACGTTACAAGACACATACATAAAGAAAGAAGATTTTCAAAAGATTAGGATGGATACTACTAAATTGATTATGCAGAAAGAAACTGTACCTCTACTATATCGATTAAGAGCTAAAAACGTTAAGGAGCCAATCTTTAGAATATTTAATCTCTCTAACGGTTACAAATTTCTCTATAATGGGAAAATAATGCACATGGAATTAAGTTTGGATAAATACTTTTTAGACATATATTTAGGTGATACTTTGATTGAAAATATACCTTTTGGTTTTAAGAAGAATGATATAATAACGATTAAACCAAATAAAAATTCAGCTATGGAAGAAGGTCAATTATTGTTTGTTGTGATGTATATAGAAAGAGAGCTTTCCTAAAGACGTTTGCTATATAATAAATATGGATATTTTTGGTAATGTATCTAATGCTATTGATAAACAAGATCTTGTAACATTAGAACAGCTTGAATCAGTGAAAAAAGAGTTTAATTTACTTACAAGAAAAGAAATTTTTGAAGTTCCATGTCGATTGGCAGAAGATGATCTTGGGAAACCAGTCTTTTTTGTACATAATTTAGCTGCTGCCTACAAATTTCTTTATAGAGGTAGGTTAATGCATATAGAATCGAGTTTTAATAAACATCTTATAGACTTATTTTTAAATGACGTTTTAGTTGAAAGTTTTCCATTACACTTTAATATAAATGATCAGTTAGCAATTAGACCATCTAAAGATTCTGAATTGAAAGAAGGTAAGTTATTATTGATTATTATGTATGTAGAAATAGAAGATGAAAACGAATCAAGTAATGATGATGATGATGATAATGTTAAAAGTATAGTATTAGGTAATGATAAATTTTAATTTTTTTGTTGATTTTCTATACAATAAATAATGATGATGTATTGTGTTAAGTGTAAGAAGTTTACAGATACGGAGAAAGATACCATTAGAATTGAACAAACAAAGAATGGAAGATATCTAAAGAAAGGTATTTGTTCTGTATGTGGTGTTACTAAAACTCATTTCGTTAAAAAGCCTGATTGACTAGAAGAAGGTAAAGGTGTTAGAGAAGACATTATGGAAGAAATTCACAAACCATCTAGAGAAAACTTTGACAGATTAAGTGTAGTTATAAAAGGTATCGATGATCTTTGGCAAGCTGATCTTGTTGAAATGGATAGTGGTGTGTTAAAAGGTGTTTCCAAAATAAATAAAGGTTATAAGTATCTGCTAACGATTATAGATGTGTTCTCGAGATATGCGTTTGCTGTTCCTGTTAAAGATAAGAGTGGTAAGAATGTTACAGAAGCATTTGAATCAGTGTTAAAAGTAAGAAAACCTTGTAACTTACAAACAGATCAAGGTAAAGAGTTTTACAATATAGAGTTCAAGAAGTTGATGGAGGAAAATAAGATTAATCATTACTCAACCTATAGTGGTAAGAAAGCTTCTGTTGTTGAGAGATTTAATCGAACACTTAAACAAAACATGTGGAAAAGGTTCACAACACAAGGGAATTACAAATGGATAGAGATATTACCAACACTAGTTAAAGAGTATAATCATCAAATTCATAGAACAATTGGTTTAAAGCCTATAGAAGTTAATAAGAAGAATGAGCAAACAATATTGGAGAAAGTGTATAAAAAAGAATATAGACGTGTTAAACCCAAATACAAATTAGGTGATTATGTTCGTATAAGTAAATCGAAAGGGTTATTTGAGAAAGGATATACACCTAATTGGTCAACAGAAGTATTTGTTATTAGTGAAGTTATTCCATCTAATCCACCTACATATAGAATTAAAGATTTAGAAGAAGAGGATGTACAAGGTAGATTTTACGAACCAGAACTATTAAAGGCGAAACATAAGGATGAATACTTGGTAGAAAAGGTGTTGAGAAAGAAAGGTGATAAAGTATATGTTAAATGGCTAGGATTTGATGATTCACATAATAGTTGGGTAGATAAGAGTAATGTTGTAGTGTAAATATAAATGTTTGTCTTTTATGGTTATTATTCCATAAAAGGTTGGTTTAAGAATACATTGAACAGGCGATGGAGGGTGATTCTACCAACCGCTCATTTGTGTGGGTAGAAACTCCGAAAATGAAGTTAAAAATAAAAATTTTCTATATAATAAATATAAGTACTATGGATAACTCGTATAGTTTAAATGATATTTGCTATGAACAGATTAAGGATGATTACTGGTACGGTCTGTTTGGTGATTTTAAGTTGATTATAGATAAAAAACTGGTTACTTCAATGCTACTAAACTGTGTCAAGATGGTGGGAAAAGGTTTGATAATTGGTTAAGGAACAAAGAATCTACAACAATAATTAAAAAACTAGAAGAAAAGTATCAGTCTAAAAAAATATATTACGTGATTTTAGGGGGAAGACAAATGATAATCACGGGTACATATGTTCATCCAGACTTGTTCCAAGAAATAAAAAGATGGTCTCAATTGAAAAAAGATAATGATAAGTCAGGTTTTGTTTATATAGCAACTACCAAACAGCATCAAGAGAAGAATATATATATATAAAGTGGGTTATACAAAAAACATTGAACAACGCTTAGGTCAGTTTAATGAGTTTAGAGTTGACTTCGAATAATTTTATTATGAAGAAACCTATAAGACAAATGACGCTAAAAAGTTAGTCACTTGTGCATAAACAATTAGATGAATTTAAATATAAAGGTGAATTTTTCAAGTGTGAACTCAACACAATCAAAGAAGTTATAGAAGAAATTCAAGATGATGAAGTAATCGAAAAATTAAAAGGATTGGAGTTAAAAGATGAATAGGTGTAAAAAGGTAAAAGACAATGAGTTTTTACACCCCTATCAAAAGAAGAATTGGTTAAAGAAATTGATTGTTTATATGATCGGTTATTATCTGATAATTAAGGTTAATATTAGATAATTAACGTTATAACTTTTATGATATAATAGTCATAAAAGATAATTAGGGTTAATATTAGATAATTAAGGTTACAACTTTTATGATATAATAGTCATAAAAGGTAATTAGTTAAACATTAAACAAACCATCTGTTCTAACATCGAATGCTAAATTCAATATACTACCTAAATCGGAATTATTACGGTATTTTCTTATTATAACTCTCCAATCTACGTAATGTCTAAATAAATATATAAACTCTACAGAGAGGTGTTGATAAATTGAAATGTTATGCCAATGAACTCTGTCTTTGAACTCTGCAATAAATCCTTCTGTTAAATTTTGAAACATTGAAATTATTTCCCAATCTACTTTGTCAGCGTAATCTCTTATAAGGTTTTCTGATAATTGTTGAGTTCCAGATAAGCGCCACCAAGAAACTTTATCTGCATGTTCTTGCATAAAGGCTTCAGAGAGTTTGCTTCCATAAGATATAGCATCAAAATCAACTTTGTCTATAAACTCATTAATAAATTCTTCAGATAGGTTTTGATTATAGGATACTTCTCTCCAATCAACTCTATCTGCAAATTCTCTTATAAAGTCTTCTGATAAGTCTTGGCTTCCTGAAATAATCTCCCAATCAACTTTATCAGCTAATTCTCTTATAAACTCTTCCGATAACTTTTTCCATAAACATATTTCATTCAAATTAACTTTCTGCAGATGTTTACGTATGAAGTCTTCTGTAATGTGATCATAGTTATATTCCTCCTCATAATCATCATAACCTATAGATAACCATTGTTCATTAGTCAGTGAATCTAATATCTCATCAGACAAATTCATAACATTTGCATAGAGAATGTTTTGTATAAGAAATGAGTTGTTTTCTTTAGTGGCTTTCTTGAACAAATGATCTAACATACCTATGGATACGCTAAAATTTATTTTGTCTTCATCATTATAACCACCAATATCTAAATATTTACATACACAATCAAATACAGGTTTGTAAGATAATATTTCCTTAGCACTAGTCATGTTTGTTTTTTATTATTAGATTTTAAATTTATTTCATTTTTGTTGGTTTTCGATATAATAAATATGGAGAAAGAATTTGATTTATTACATGATGGACTTAAACTTATTCATCATGATCTTAAACTCTTAGCAGCACTAGTAGAGAAGCAAATACTGTTAAAGGAAAAAGAATTATTAATAATGCAACAAAAACATCTAATTTGAATAGTGATGATGAATATAAATATGGTAGTGATGATTATGATGATGATGATAAGTAAGCTTACAAAAATGATTCAGTTTTAATATGTGTATATGTGACTTTGATGGGGTATTCTCATCAAAGTCGTGTTCTAATACAACGCGTAATATGTAGACAATGGCAGGAGTGTACAATGTTAAGCGTTGTATTAGGATATATGGAACTAAAAATAGTACAAAAAATGAACCGAAATAATCCGGCGAAGATAAAAATTGAGTAGTAGAATTTTCTATATAATAAATAAGATGAGTGATTATAGTAAATTTACTGTAATAGAGTTAAGACGACAATGTAAAGAAAAGGGAATCAAAAGATATCCCCGATTAAGAAAAGCAGAACTAATAAACCTTCTTAAACAATATGATGATGAACAAAGCAGAAGACAGATTAGAGATATATTCCCATTTAAAGAAGAAGTATTTGAAGAACCAAAAATCTAAGTTGAATCAGTACCAATTGATGTAAAACTTAAAGAAACGACAATGAAATCAAGATTAGAAACATGGGAATTTACAACAGATTACAAACCACAAGATCCACTTGAACAATATATTACTGCAACATCTAAAGCTATATTAAACAGATTACAAATTAGCTTAAGTAAACATAGTTCATTGAAAGCTAATCTTTATATAAGTTGTACATATAAGAAAGGTAAAGAAACTCAAAACTTCTATTTTAACACTGAAAACCAAGAAATATATCAATCGAGTAATTTAAAAGAAGAAATAACTAAGATGAAACAAAGATTAAGAACAAGAATGGATAAGTTCCAAGCTAGAGGTTCTGGCTGGGCTCTTATAAACATTAACTTTTTACAACTAGCAATCGTCAAATATACACCATATAGAGGATCAACATACATAGATTTACCTGATAAAATTAAAAATAAACAAGCAATCATAAATGTAAAGAACGAAGATGAAAAATGTTTCTTATATTCAATTTGTTCTGCACTATACCCAGTTAATAAAGATCCACAACGACCTTCCAAGTACAAGCAAGCTGTTAAATACTTAGAAGAAAAATTAAAAAATATTCATTTTCCTGTAAAACTATGTGATATTCCAAGAGCTGAAAAATTACTTAATATTTCTATAAATGTTTATGCTTATGATAAAGACTATTCAATCTATATACTACATCACACACAAAACAAGCAAGAAAATCATGTCAATTTATTATATATAAAAGAACAAAATGAAGACCAAGTTAAAACACATTATTGTTGGATTAAGGATTTAAGCAGACTAGTATGTACACAATTAACTAAAAAGAGAGCTCGAAAATATTTATGTGATAGATGCTTATTATACTTTTACTCACAAGACGCTTTAAATAAACATGAGCAAGATTGTTCGTTAAATGAACCAGTAAAAATAATAATGCCTGAAGAAGGTAAATGTGTTGAATTTAAAAACTACCAATACACAATGAAAATGCCATTTGTGATTTATGCTGATTTTGAATGTCTGTTACATAAAGTTATGGGCTTTGAAGAACGTTATCCAGATAACGAACCATATACGAAAAAATATCAACAACATAAACCATCTGGATTTTGTTATTATGTAGTAAAGAGTGATGGAAGTAAAACCAATCCAGTTTTGTACAGAGGTAAGAACGCTGCTAAGGAATTTATAAGACTATTAACAAAAGAAGCCAAATACATATAGAACATATACAAACAAAATAACGAATTACCATTAACAAAAAGTCAGAGAAAAAAGTTCAATGAATCTAAATGTTGTTATTACTGTAAGCAGGAGTATACTAAAGAAAATCATAAAGTTAAGCATCACGATCATATAACAGGAAAATTTATAGCACCACTATGTAATAACTGCAATTTAAAAGTTAAAGTACCAAAGTTTGTACCAGTGATCATACATAACTTAACAGGATATGACTCTCACTTGTTTATAAAAGAGCTTGGATGTAATAAAGAAGAAATAGATCTAATACCCAATAATGAAGAAAGATACATATAATTCAGTAGAAAGGTTGGAACTATTAAATTGAAATTTGTAGATTCATTTAGATTTATGGCTTCTAGTTTAGACAAATTATCATCAAACTTGAAACCTGAGCAAATGATACATACCCAACACTTTTATCCTAATCAAGAACAGTTTCAACTTGTAATAAGAAAAGGTGTTTACCCATATGATTATGTTAACAATTGGGATAGGTTTAGAGAAAGAAAATTACCGTTAAAGGAAGCATTCTTCAACAAGCTTATGAACACACATATAAGTGATGAAGATTATGAACATGCAAAGAAAGTATGGGGAACATTTGACATTAAGAATCTCGGACAATACCATGATTTATATTTAAAAACAGATGTATTATTGTTAGCAGATGTGTTTGAGAACTTTAGAGAAACATGTCTTAAAGCTTATGATCTTGATCCAGCTTGGTATATGACAGCACCAGGTTTAGCTTGGGATGCAATGTTAAAGATGACAAATATAAAATTAGAATTGTTGTGGGATTATGATATGGTATTAATGGTAGAGAAAGGTATAAGAGGTGGGATTAGTCAGTGCTCAAAAAGATATGTTAAAGCAAATAATAAGTATATGGAAGATTATGATAAGAATAAAGAAGATTCTTACTTAATGTATCTAGATGCCAATAACTTGTATGGGTGGGCGATGAGTCAATATCTACCGTATAAGGGATTTAGATGGTTAAGTGAAGATGAGATCGAAGAAATAGATTTTACAAATATATCTGATGATTCTGATACTGGTTATATATTAGAAGTTGATCTTGAATATCCTAAAGAATTGCATGACTATCACAAAGACTACCCATTAGCACCTCAAAACATGTGTCCACCTGGTTCAAAACAATCAAAACTCTTAACAACCCTATATGACAAAGAAAAATATGTAATTCACTATCGAAACCTAAAACAGTGTCTTTCACTTGGATTAAAACTTAACAAGATACATCGAGTAATAGAGTTCAAACAATCAGATTGGTTAAAGAAATATATTGATTTAAACACACAGATGAGAACGAAAGCAACAAATGATTTTGAAAAAGACTTCTATAAGCTCATGAATAATTCAGTATTTGGGAAGACTATGGACAATATTAGAAAGAGAGTTAATATTAAACTTGTAAGTGATGAGAAAAACTACGAGAAACTTGTAGCAAAACCAAATTATAAGAGTACTACAGTTTTTACGGAAAATTTAGTAGCAGTTCACATGAACAAGATTAAAGTGCAATTTAACAAACCGATTTATGTTGGTATGTCAATTCTAGATTTATCAAAATATTTAATGTACGATTTCCATTATAATGTAATGAAACCAAAATATCAAGACAAAATAGAAGTATGTTATACAGATACCGATAGTTATATATACCATATCCAAACAGAAGATGTGTACGAGGTAATTATATTGATTACTTTGACACGAGTGATTACTCTAAAGATAACAGATATAAGATACCACAGGTCAATAAGAAAATACTTGGTAAGATGAAAGATGAACTTAAAGGAACAATCATAGAAGAATTTGTTGGTTTAAGATCAAAAATGTATTCAATCAGGTTCGAAAAAGATAAATATTGTAAGAAAGCAAAAGGAGTTAAGAAAAATGTTGTAAGTAAAGAACTATCATTTAACAATTATAAAGACTGCTTGCTCAACCAAAAAGAATATTATAAGAAGATGAATTTGATTAGAAGTTATAAGCACGATTTGTACAGTATAGAAGTAAACAAGTTAGCTTTAAGTTGTGTGGATGGTAAGAGATGTGTTTTAAAGGATGGGATCAATACCCTACCATGGGGTCATTATAAGTTAGAAGAGTTGTAGATTTAGATGTAAGTTTTTAAATTGTAAGTTTTTAGATGTAAGCGTTTTTATGATTTTAAATGTCATAAAAGCATATTCAATCTCACTTTAACGTTGTAGTTATGGGAATACTTTGCGCCGTGTAACTTTGAATAATTAGTTGGTTCCTTCTGTGTTAAAGTGTAATGGTTAGAGGTGGGTTCATATTTTTTTTGTAGTCAGGGGGGTGGAAGGGAAATGCGCTCGTAGTAACCATATCTAACTACTAAGCTCATTATTTTTCGTTTTTTTCGATTTTTTCTGGTACAAAGGAAATATTTTACGGTATAAACGGGTGCAAAAGCAGTACAAACGTAAGTTACGCAAATATTTATAATTTTCAAAAGTGGTCCTGCTATGTTCAGATTCGTCTTCGAAACGTAAACTACACATAAACGAAACGTAATGTCCATCCTTCTAATAATGATATAAAAGGTAATATATTTAATTTATTACTGCCGAAATTTTAGTATTATATCTACAAAAGCGACTTACAGGTGGCAGCGTAGTACTTTGTGAGCTCAATACTAAATTTTTAGAAACATAAGGACAGTGATAACACATTAAAAAGCATATTCCTAATTTTGTTGCATTTCTGATCAACCTCTCTTTGGTTTCCTTTCAGAAATAGAGTTTTTGTTGAATTCTGGGATTAATGTTTCTCTTCTCACAGTAACTTGACAGGCAATTTGGTATTAATTCAGAGTAACAAGCATCCTATGGACGCATACTCACGATCGATATTTCGTTCGATCCTAACAGCTGTGACGTACCAGACGTCAGAACAGCTGCATTTTGATTCCTTCCTGTTCCTCATCCCGGATTCTTTCTCTTGCATTACTTTGGAGCTCTGTCCGTCAGACTTATGTAGTCAAGGGCGTCCAGTGCTACGAGTTTGGCAAGTGAATTTATCCAACCTAGACGGCTATCCAAACGGGTCGTCTCACCTTTGCTTCATTTCATCTCATTTGATCAGGGATTTCACACACAAACACACGTCATTACGGCTTCGTGCCGCAGGTCTCGTGTTGCTCATGACGGACTCTGGCACAGCTACTGGACCACCTCTAGAATGCAGACACGGAGGTTTACCACCTGTTTTCACAACTCCCTCTGCTAGCTCCACGAAGGTGGAGAAGCGGAGAGAGCACAACGAAAGACGCCACCGAGCTTCAGAGCGCTCAAATACCTCAACAGTGTCAAATGCATCCAGTAGGCCACGATCTAGATCTCCACTGAGTCAGCCCAGCTATGCCAGCAAAGCAAAATCTCCTCCTGCTAAAAAACAACATACCGCTAACGAATCAGAGTTATCCGATATGGACGCCGAAAATTCCACCTCCTCGCGCCGAGCATCAGCAACCAATATCTTGCCAAATCAACAATCTGCATCTGTTTATTGTTTCTTACTTCAGAAATACGATCCTAAGTATTCAAACGAAAAGTTCATTATCCTCCAACTTAGGAAATATTTGCCCAGCCTTCCACTCCAGGAAGTTGTAAAAACGCGAAACGGTTACATCTTGAAGTCCACCGAGCCCGATTTCCTCACGACAGTACGCAATAAAGACTCTTTTGAAATCTTTGGTACCAACGCCATTATTACGTCTCTAACTTCTTCTCGACGGAAACAGCCACCTCCACCTAGGCGACCTCCAATGCTCTCTGTCGTGATTCGAGGAGTTGATCCCACGTACTCCGACAAGGAAATCCAAGAAGAACTGCAATATGAAGGGCATACCGTTAACAAAGCCATTCGTATTCGCAATAACACCGGGCCAACCTACATGGTTAGAATCCTCACTTCAAGTCAGGACACTATCGATACTCTTCTCACTCAAGGCGCCCTCATATACAAGCGACGACATAGGGTCGAACCTTCTCGTTCACCTGCACCCTTACCCCTTCGTTGTCAGCGGTGCTAAACCTATATAACAGCCACGCAACGGCTGACTGTAAAATTGCTTCTGTCTGTGGTTACTGTTCTGGCCCACATCATACGCGCCTTTGCCCTAACATGGAACTCCCGCCTAAGTGTCCCACCTGTCAAGATAGACACCCCGCCTACAGCTATAAATGCAAAAGCAAACCAAAGCCTGATGAAACGCATCCAGAATTAGTTGCTCCTCTCCGTACCCAGTCTGCATCCACCAACACTGAGAAACATGTTGATGATCCAGTCACGGTAGGCAAACTCTTAGAATTTCTTACCCTTGCACTCCAGAATATACATCCTTTTAATCGTCAACACGTTCTTCACCAGCTTACACTTGCAGCCAAATTAACCTTCAACGTCTCTTTATATGCTACCTATTCAAATAACTGTGTTCATTTTCATACTACACGACATGAAACAACTTTTAACCTGTGTATCATCATGGATCTGTCATTCTTATTCTTAAATATCCAATCTCTTCCTAAAAACAAAGTTCTTTTCCAGACTCTTTTACTTGAAGAGCATATTACAGCCTTCCTTCTGAACGAAACTTTCCTGACTAAGTCTGTCTCCTGCCGCATTCCTAACTATACTTTACTTCGTCATGATAATCCACTACCGGCATTGCGAGCTAACGGCGGAGCTGCTATAGGCTTCCGACACACCATCCCATTCAGGCAACAACAATGTCCCGTTTTACATTTACCAGAGCATGTCATTACCACTCTATATTTTAAAAACATCACGATCACTTTGGCTACGCTCTACATCAGACCAGGCAATCCAATTCCTCTGGATTTCTTCTCACATATCTCCACTACCTATCGCCACTATATAATCCTCGCAGACATCAACTTCCATAGTCGCTCCGCTCAAGACTGCACTCGTTTTACAGATTTCATCACGACTCATACTACAGGGGTTATTCTTGATCTTCCAGCTGCCACTCGCCCAATGTCGAACACCACACCGGATATTGCAATTACTTCTAATACGCTCAGCACACGTTGCACTATCACCGTCCTTGATTTACTGGGTAGCGATCATGCCCCAATTAAACTGACATATCATACAGGTCTTGCTCATCAACAACACCAACTGCCAGCCCGTCTCTCACCACGGTACGATAAAGCCGACTGGCCGAGTTACCGCTCTTATCTTTCCACCGCTATTGCACCTTACCAAGCGCCCAATACTTCAGACGAACTCACGACTCAAATTGACCATATTACCTCTGCTATTCAACAAGCCTCTGCTCTTTACATACCTCAAACAGAATCCATACCATACCGTCCAAAATTACCACCACAGTACCTTCCTCTGATCCGTCAGTCACGACAAGCTTATCGTGAATACCTCCGTACATGAAACCCGGATGCACTTCATCACCACCATCAGCTACAAAGAACTGTTCGAAATTACCTCATAGCATATCGCCAAAGGCAGTGGGTGAAAACCTGCAACCACCTTGCTGACACAACTCATCCCACGGTGTATTGGAAGCGTTTTAACGCTTTGTGTGGTAAGTTTTCGAAAACCACGTATCCTCTTCTTGTCGATGGAAAACCGTTACACTCTGATTTGGACAAAGCAAACGCTTTTGCTGCACACCTTCAAGGCATATTTACACCTCCTGCGCAAGTTCATATCTCCCGTTCTCATCCTGTTACCAGCATAAATACGGACTTACACCACTTTCAGCCAGACGCCAATCATACTCTTCCACCGCACGTTCTAAATGTTCCCGTTCAGTCGGAAGAAATCACAGCTGTGGTTCAGCGTAAGCGAAACACTGCCCCAGGCTTCGATGGCATAACTTACCGGCATATCAAAGAAAGCCCTCTTGCACTACTTCATCTTCTAGTACTTATCTTTACGTTCATTCTTCGCAGTGGCTTCTACCCTACTGACTGGAAAGTTTCAAAATGTCTAATGTTTCCGGAACCTAACAAACCTCCAAGTGCCGTTTCCTCTTACCGACCAATCAAACTAACGTCCACATTCAGCAAAATCTTTGAAAGGATCATCGTTAAAAGATTACATCCCTATTTAAGCGATAGACATCTCATTCCTACCCATCAAGCTGGTTTCCGCCCTGGTTACTCTATTAATGACCAATTGCTCCGTCTCACGACGCTCATCACCAACCATTATAATCTGCTTCAACCATCCTGCCTTCTTCTGTTTGATCTTGAAAAGGCGTTCGATAAAGTGTGGCATTTAGCGCTCATTTACAAACTAGTCAGACTCCGACTTCCTATGACTTATATACGACTCATTTATCATTTTCTTGTTTGCCGTCTTACTTACGTTGCCATAAATTCTGAGCTTTCACATTCCATTTTTCTGCTCTCTGGCGTCCCACAGGGATCTGCTTTATCGCCTCTGTTATATCTACTTTTCGTTGCTGACTTTCCAGACCTACAACGCACTGTCCATCTGTTTCAATACGCCGACGATACGGCATTTCTTGCTCTCTGCCGCACCATTCCGCAAATCAATATCTCACTTCAGGAAGCTATCAATCGCTTTACACACTGGTGCCGAACATGGAACTTAACAATTAATGCCGGTAAAACGCAAGCAATAGTTTTCATCCCGCCTCGTAAACGCACAAAAGTACATCGAAATCCAACACTCCTTTCATTACATGTCAATAATATACCGCTGCACTCTAGCAAAACTGTCATTTATCTTGGCCTCATTTTCGACCATCATCTCACTTGGACCCCTCACCTCAACTCTGAAAACTAAGGCTTATAATAGACTAAATCTACTCAAGAGACTAACTGGAACTACTTGGGGTCTCTCTTCCCTGCTTGTTCTCAATACTTATAAAGTTTTCCTTCGGCCAGTACTTACTTACGGTTTTCCAGCCTAGATATCCGCACCACCATCCTATTATAACAAGCTTGCAGTTCTTGAGCGCCATGCTTTTCGCCTTGCCCATCGTATTTTATTACCTAGTCCCACCCGTGATCTATACTCTCTCATTACATTTCCTATTCTTAAATTTCACTTAGAAACTTTACGCAATAACTTTCTCACTGATCGCTACTCCCGTCACCACCCCCTGCTTCTCGACACTATGCACTACCTTTCACTGCACCCGTGCAGACCTCGTTACTACTATACCCTTTGCACCTTCTTTTCACGCTCTACTGCTACACATTACCCCCTAATCATCTTGACCTGGAACTCCTGGATGAATATCGTATTCATGCTCATCTCTCTCACATATTTCCTTCATATACTGCACAGTGATCTTCCTTTGTGACTAACAGGGCTCCCTCTGTCTTCATCAGCCTAGCGTCGCCCCTAGGCAGAAGATAACAGCATTTGTTCATTTAACTTTTCCCTCGTGTTGTGACGTGCTTGCACTTCATTCCATCCTCCATGCCCATCTCATCTATCAATATTTATAACTATCATACTTCATCGTCTTTGTTATGTATCTAGTACTATAAGTTTTTCTTTTCTTTTGCTAATTTTCTTATTGTAACTTCAATATGTTTTCTTGTTTTGCTGTTATATGTTTATATTGTTACCTTTACATCCACCTGTATGTATGATTATGATCGCAAAGATCATAATGTCCGTTTATACTCATATGTATATTATGCTTTTAATAAATGATGCAATAAAATAATATAACTGTAGAAAATGTAACCTATACATCCCTTAGATCCTCTCCCAATATCCGGCTTCCACCCTTTGCCTCAATATCCCATTCCTAAAAGAGGGCGTACCCCTCTAAGAGGTTGCTAGCTTCCGAGCTAGCATTAAAAAAAACATCCTATGGAATCAAGCAGTTTCACTATACAATAATTTATATTTTTATTTTTAGAGAAGCAAGGATGGGTACTTATGCCTTTGCTTCATGAAAGAATTTCTAAGTAATAGAGTGTAGTTATACTTTATAACAAGGGTCTAGCAGTAAAAAAATGTTTTGTTTCTAATTTTATTCTAACAAGAAATGATGGGTTATCAGTTATCGTTTTTTGTTTTAATGTTAATCCTATAGAGTTGAGTTTGATTTGAATTTAGCGTCCCTTTCAGCTGCAGCGTTATGTGAAACGTTGACTTCTAGCTTATTGTGGCATCCAAACTGCATTAGCTCCTACCGGAAATCAAACCCCTGTCTCTCAGGCCAAAGGCATGTGAGGTAACGACTTAGTCACAAGGGAGTTCTTATTTAATATGGGGAAAAGCAGTAATGTGGTGCGAATAATGTTTCTTTTTTTAAATATGGGTTCAGGGTCGGAGGGAAAATCTATTTATCACATCTTATTCCTCTATTGCAATCATTAGTCATACGTAAACTATTTGAAGCTTGTGTGTATTATTCACGTAGTTTACGAGTCTACCATAGTGTACACTGTAGAACGAAACTGACTTGACTTTCATTTATACCCATATAATCGCAAAGTGAAACAAACGTCGTAATGTCAAAACTTGTGTTTTAGAGATAGAATACTGAAAATATTATTACTATTAATAATAATAATACTAATAAGGACGTGATTACGTATAAGTATATGCAATGTGTAAGTATGCTTGTTGAGTTACTTATAGCTTCAAATACTCCTCGTTTACTCTGAGTATGTAAAACGCCCAGTAGTCCAGAGAATTGCATCTTCCCCTATAACCACTTGCTGCATAACCGCTCGCGGCGGCTCTAGATAGTTTGTAATAATTTGTGTTGATGAAAAGGTTTGATTAACTTGAATGAAAGGAGAAATATTATTAGAGAAGTGCATGCGATACCAATAAAGTAATTCAATATTAATTAGGAACATAGGATTTGACCCAGAAGAAGAATCAGATCCTTCTTTTGGGGTAATCAAGCAACTCGGAATCATACTTCTTACCAGACGCCGCGGCGGCTCAGTTGTACAGTGTTCATTTCTGATGCATGGGGTCCTTAGTTAGATCCCAGCTCGCGAAAAGGGAACTTTGTGATGGACAAACTCCGTGTGTGTGTGTTTTCTCAGAGTTCTCCCGTTTCCTCCCACTTTATCTCAGCATTTCATTCATTTCCTGTTATCACCGTTTCCTTTAGCCTAGCCAGCATAATCGAACGTCGTAAAACTTAAAGATTTAATTCCATTTCATTTGCATTTATCTTACCGGAAATAAAGGATTTGACGTCCAGAGGAACAAATTGCTGTTTATATCAGATTGAAAGGAATCCATACTGGAAAAGAAAGAAGCTGCCATCATTTTTGCAAACATGTATAGAAAGAAAATCATTTAGTATTTGATGTATTGCACCTGTAATGTAAGTGCTTGTGGTACAAAGATGCTGTTTATACACATTATTGCAAGATCTTTCAGGAAGAAAAACTTCTCCTGAAATATCCCTACACCGTTTACGAAAAAGACATAAGGAAAACACCATTGTGCGTTATCAGTACCACCATTAAAAAAAAATGAAAATCAGTAGCTTGCTTTACAAACTACAAATCTCTGTAATTCTTTCTTAAGGTAAAGTATGATCTCTCTCTCTGTATATATATATATATATATATATATATATATATATATATATATATATATATATATATATATATATATATATAAACGTACTCATAATTGTGTTTTGATGTAAAATTTGCATTCCATATCTCAAGCATTCGTTTATCGTCAAAGTGAATTGGACCCAGCCCTTTTCCCAACAACCCTTCTGAATCTGCTGATAATTGTGATGATGTTTATAAACCCTTTGTTCATGTAAAGCAGAAAAGAAATTAATTGTGTGAAATAAATAGTAGAGTAGGAAGAAACCTCAAGTAAACTTAAATCAAGCAAGTTTATGACCCTATTGTCCACGATAATCTCTCTTAGCTACTGGCTTACACTTGCAGCATATATGACTTATTTCCGATGTCAACGTTTATCGTCATAGAATGAAAATGATAACTAATAGTGGGAGGATTTTCTTCAATTGATAAAGAATCTCAAGGCAACATAACCATAACTATCGGCAAAACTGTACTAAAGTCGGATCTGGTTCCAATTTAATATTTCTTACTGTTTCAATACTGATTTCCGTAGAACACAAACGTTAATCGATACTAAGATGCAGTTCTTAAAATCAATTCAGCCTTACAATAATATGTTCTATCACCTCCATTAAAAATCTATTTATTCAAGAAAGGTTCAAAGTAACGATCCCAAGTTACAACTTTTATCGCAATAGAAGAAAAATGGTAAGTCATAACGAGTAATGGCTTACTGATCTTGATTAATCATCCGAGGAACAGGCCCTAGTTATTGATTTTATTAGTATATTGCAAGTAGAAGTAATAGATGCATTATTTTTATTATTGAATTCCCATAGTTTGGAATACTACTATACACTGTTAAAAATACTTTTTCAAATCTGAAAAACAGTTTCTTATCTGCGTCCAGAATGTCTTTTCTTAGAAACAAGAGTTTGAAACTCTCATTAATGAGAAACGAAGTAAAGTAGATGAAGTTGTATCAAGCAAAACGAGAAAATACATTGTTAGTTTCCTTATGAATGAGAATTGCCAAAACTCATTTCTAAGAAAATATTGTCTCGGTGCACAGTTAAGAAACGGTTTCTCAAATTTAAGAAATTATTTTTAACACTGAATGACCGGTACCTTATGATAACAAATGTTTCATATCTGTGCACTGAGAATATTTTTTCTTAGAAACAAGAGATTGAAACTCTCATTGATGAGAAACAAAGTAAAGTAGATGAAGTTGTATCAAGCAAAACGAAAAAATACATTTTTACTTTCCTTATGAATGAGAATTGCCAAAACTCATTTCTAAGAAAATATTGTCTCGGTGCACTGCTAAGAAAAGGTTTCTCAAATTTAAGAAATTATTTTAACACTAGTTTCACATTGTGAAAAGATAGACAGTTCTTTATTATTATTATTATTATTATTATTATTATTATTATTATTATTATTATTATTATTATTATTATTATTATTAGAAAAAGTAGCTGTAGTGAAGAAATATAATGAAAATTATGGTTACAATGCATAACAAATCTCAGTAATTATTGATGTAACGGTCTAAAATTTTTCAAGACTTGTGTTCCCTAACGATTTTATATCCTCCAACTTCTGTAACTGGTTGCATGCCTGAATACAATTGTTTCCTCATTTTTAAATCAGCCGAGACTTTGGGTTGGGTTTCGTATCACACTCCACTTCCTGGATGAGTAGCAGGCTTTGCAGGGATAATGAAAGTTAAGTGCAGGCTTTCATTATTGTCTTTGATGATTTGGAGTTTAGCATCCCTCTTAGCAATGACACTATATCAGACGTGGATCTAGAACTTCACTTGGAGTCCAAACCACATAAGCCCAGACCAAGGAATGCAGTTTTACTCCAAAACGTAAGAATGTCATTCGAGAAAATTGGACTTTCCCCACGAAGAATTCCATAAAACATTATTTTTTAAATTTAGTAGCAATGTGTTAATCAGTACGGATTCTAGGCGAGTGTACATAAATGGAGAATTGACAGCCAAATGTCAATAAATATACCCTAATAATAAACTACTTTTTGCATATGTAGAGGCTTTAAAACATGTAACTCCATTGATATTTCGAACTCGATCTTTTCCTGATGACCCTACATTCTCTTTCTTATCGTCTCTCGAAAGAAAAAAAACTGAATGGATTTATAATTTAGATTTATGGGCTTTCGGCATCTATGGTCATTTAGCCCTTCACGTATGACTGATGACGTCTCTCGTCAAGCACACTATCCTGGGAAAAGGGAAGGAAGAAACACCCCTGGGACTTATATGTTACGTTCCAAACTGTCATTTGACAGGTATGAATCAGGAAAACGCAGGAAAACCTAATTCAGAATGGGTGGCCTGGAAAACCTTTTTACACCTTTTCACCGAGAAACGAACTCGGGATCGCTCGCACCGAAAGCGAGAGCGTTAGAAAAGAGAATGGAATATAAGACAATGTAAACTAGAAGAAATCTCAAAAATGTTTTATTTTCTGTTGAACACGTTTGATTATATACAAATGTAGCAAAGGAGAAAACTGTTACACCGGAAGAAAATTATAACAGGCAAACTGTGATAGAATTTTAGTGTGATAAGTTGATAGGTAGTGAAAGTTATTTTGAGAGTATGGACGAATGAGTGTAAATAAGAGAGTTAAGTGTCGGTGAGTGTGAATGAGGGTATCAATAATATTTGAGGAAGTCAGTGTTGGGTGGTTCATGGCAAATCATTTTCAAGTTTCAGTATTTCATTTTGAAATCGATCTTCAGATAATATAAGAAAATTAATAATTTGCTTTCAAAATTCATCAAAGACATCAAAGTTGTACCGCTACATTATGTACAAAATTGTGACTATATCAGAAGCATGGAAAGGCTTAGGTACTCGAGCTTTTAATAGGATATTGGAAACAAAAATATGTCAAGCGAATTGAGAATTAGCTACAATGTACCACTTTTTGAAAAGAAAAGATGTGCAAGAATGTGGCAATTGCACTGGAATAAAACTTACGAGCCATCCAATGAAGTGCTGGGAGGGAGTGATAGAACGAATGTTGAGAGAAAAGACTCAAATTATAGAAAAAGCAATTTGGTTTCTGGCCAGGGCGATCGGTAACGGATGCAATATTTGCACTTAGGATGCTAATGGAAAAGTACAGAGAATACCAGAAGGACCTTCATATGGCTTTCATCTCTAGAGAAAGCGTACGACAAAGTGCACACTATCATTCACCGCGATTTGAGATTGATTAAGCAATAAAAGGTGCATCTTCTTAAGCTCTTGCTAAGAAATGACCAGAAACATCTTACCAACTGTTGAAAACTGTATGAACGGTATCTGACCGGTGGAAAGAAGTAGTTCATTGTCAACACTGGACGAAGCGTATGTTTATCTGGATGACTGTAGAAGAGGAGAGGTAAGGAAGAGGAGATGCGTTTTCAAGAATATGATGTTAGGATCCAAGATTACTGAAAATAGATTATCAAGTATTTTATCACATGACTAATGTGATCGTAAAAGTGGAGACTGCAAGGATATTTGATCTGTGTTCTGCGTCCTACTATAGGATGTAAGAAAGCAATTTTATTTACATTCACTTTTAATTAAGGTTGAAGAAAAGTAATTTCAGGTTGTTTAACATTTACACATACATAAACCTTGCATTGGCATGTTCCTTCTACAAAATTTCATTATAAGTAGCTAACTTTATTTGAATTCTGCTAAATCAGCAACAAGAATCAATATATTAATAATTTCTTCTGACCAATAGAGTCAATGGGAAGATTACTGATTTCTGGTTATCATTCTAATTAAACCCACTCTTTCAATTAAATACATAATCATCATCCATCATCATTGTCAGGGGTTTTGAAATAAAATATAAAAAATCCAAACTCTTTATCATTCATTTATATTGTATGAATTAGAACGTTTTCTGATGCGCTGTATACGAATATTCAAACTGTAATTTCACATAGTGACAGTTTAGGGCATCGACAGTGTACCCCGAAGCAAATTAATTAGATCTCTTCTGCTATTAGCGTAATACATTCGGGCGTCAAAAGCGAATTTTTATAAATATTTTTTATGTACATATTTTATTAATAACATTCTTCCATCTTGTTTTGTCCATAAATTATGTTAAGTATTGACGGCTATTAACTCAATAATCGTAATAATAGTTAAAATTCAAATATAAAGCGAAACAGCTTACCTTCCTTTAAACAAAATTCTTATATTCACTACGAGTTGACAGCCATTCAAAATAAAATTTAGGTCAATCAACCCGTTTAGAAGAGGAGTAGAAAAAGCGAAAATCAAGAACGGAGATTCTTTTACCAGACTCTCTCTTTGATCCAATAATATACACCTCAGCTCATACTGTAATATTAAATACGTAGTTCCCTCGGTAATTGCAGGTGTCAGTGGATATTTGTCGTTCCCGTCTTTTACAAAATTTTCATAAAGCAACGCAACGCAACGCAACAGAAAGCCAAAATCCACCTTAACTACTATTATCAACAACATAAACAGAACCTTGCGTTGCGTTGATACAACCGTTACGCAATAGGACAAAATGAGCAGTCACAAAAGCAAACCTTTTATGTTATAATGTCTTCCACAGACCTGGTTTCTATTCCCAGTAGAAAGTGCTGTGGCACAGATTGCACGTAGCCCTTGTCTGGCATAGCGTTCGTACTGAAAGGGACGTTAATTTCCAACCCAACTAGAAATATTTTATTAATAATACCCTCCGCTTTCCGTGGCTACTTGTCTCCCTATTGTTATTATCTCTTGCTCCGCTACATACACTTCCTACGTGTGATATCTATGATCTAGAACAGTGGTTCTCATAGTAGGGTACGCGGACCTCTGAGGGTCCGTGGGACGTATCCAGGGGTTTCGTGACGCCTAAACTTTGAAATGTGTTATAATAAAGTGGGACTCACTGCTGTTATGCAAGATGTACTTATTTCAGTTACTAAAAAGAAAACAATTAGAAATTATACTTACGTCTGTATATTTAAATGTTTTCCTACTTTACTAAATTTCTGCTCTATGAGTATGAAGAGTTGTCTAAAAAGGCATTGCAACATTTGATGTCTTTCCCTACAACTCACTCACGTGAAGATACCTTTTCTGCTTTCTGCAGTATTAAAACCTGAAAGAAAAATCGTTTTAATGTGGAATCGGACTTAACATTAAATGGTGACAAAACTTATTCCGGTTTTCAGTGCAATTATGAAAAAACAGAAAGAATTTCTTACCTCAAATGAGTGACGCTACATTTGAGAACATTGTTGATCAGTGACTTTCCTTTTTTAAAAAGTACATTAATTTACAGTCTTGAAAGTTAGTGTAAAATTAATTATTGCAATATATATTTTTTTTATGTTTTTCTTGTCAGTGGTAATTTTAATCAGTATAGTTTTCAATACCATGTGAAATTTCAGATAGCATTACAAGGGGGTTCGCGGATCACTTTACGAATGAACAGGAGGTTCGCGTTATCGGAAAGTTTGAGAACCACTGTTCTAGTAGTTATATAAAGCTGGCAGACATTCACACAAAACATCTGTATATTTTAGATCTATAAGATTAAGGGCAGATTTTCATGAAAGCTTCCGTTCCTTGCGATTTCTATGTGTAGTCAACAGAAAGTTGTGTTACACGTAGTACCGTACTTAAACTACTTTCTCAATTGACTATTCAGGCACATCCTAAGCAATGAACGAAACGGACGTTTAAATGTAAAACCGCCTTTAAGCGTGACGGTGGTTATATTCTTGAAATCTATTCATGACAGCTTAATTTTAACTTCATAGGTAAAACGTAATTCATAGATGGCAGCACAGCTTTTGATAAACATTATATCAACAGTTTGATAACAACGATGCAAATAGGGTTTAACTTAAACAAGATTTTGTGACATGTTAATCAACTAAATTAGATACTCTTTTGTTTTCTTGTAGTAACTATCATTTATGTTCTGCAAATATATTCCTTCCTATAAGGTTCAAGGAGATCTATGTAATTAATTTAAACTTATGCGGTAATCTTGTACTAAGTATTTTGCTGCATTTTTCTTTTATTTTCAATTTTTAGAGAGGCATAAATGGGTAATTTAAGCCCTTGCCTTCAAAAGAAATAAGAAATGAGGTGAAGTTACTGTTCAGAGTTGCCAACATGTACGATAATTTTGAACCCTGTACGATAGCTGCAGTACGATAATAGGAAAATATACGATAATTTAACAAGTCCTGTAAGAAGCAGATACCTGATCCCACCTGTAATGAAATCGGGGACCACTACCACCCACACAGGAAACTAATCAAGAAGGGGTAATTATTAGCTACTTAATTTAGATATGATTCAACTGTAAACATAAAATGCCTTATGCAGAGTCGTTTTGACGTATAATCAGCGTCATACTAAAGCTCTTACAACTACAGGAAAGAAATGTTGGTCAAACTATTTAGTATGACACCAATCACGTGTCAGAACGACTCTGCTTAAGGCCCGTAAAATGTTGAAGAAGAATCATTTTTGTCTGGTGGTAAAGAATTAAGCTTCGATCTTGTTTCCTATGCAGATTGTTAAATGTAGTTATAGCCGTAATGGTTCATGTTAGTTTCTTGTTAATGATAATAAAGCTTGATATTGAGACTGGAAACGAAAGAGACGATAATTTTACGACAAAAACGATAATCTTAAGTGCTATGTACGATAATATCTTCAGATCTGGTTGGCAACGCTGTTACTGTTTGACATGGGGACTGACCATCGTCAAGCTAACGTAAAAGGAAATACCTTTATTTACTTGTGTTGCGGGTCCGGGTAAATGGAAACGTCACAGCCCAAACGGCTCATCGAATTTCAAAAATAAATTCCTTCACTTTATACAGAAAACATCTTACTGGGAGATAGTTTCCTCTCTTTTTGTTGTAACTCTGTTAATAATAGAGTTACCCAATGTGAGAGGACTTTTAGACAACGCCCTATATAGTCATAGTTAAATTTCCACGAAAATATTTTCCGGGAAAATTTTCCAAAATGGAAATATTCCTTGAACTTATGTAGAAACACAAAGAAAACTATGTTCTATTACTATATTATGATTTCAAAATGAAATTCGATTTTATTTCACTATAGGCCTACTTATTACTGTTGTCTCCAGAAGTTTCTTCGAAATGTATAATCTGAATGGTATTAAGTGATATTATTATTATTATATGCTATTTAGAGACTATGCATAAAAGTATGTTTACTTACAATTTGTTTTATGCGAGTAAATATGTAGGAAAAAGATTTGGTATAGAAAGTCCCCACACCTTTGCACCGCTAAACAGTTTAAATTTATACGGTATTTAAGTAGATATTCGAAACTTGAAACTATTACCAATATTATAATCATAATAAATTTTTAAATGGTATATACAAACTAGGTTGGTAACTTCCAGCTATCGGTACTAATGAAACATCCTGGGAAGCAACTCTAATTTTGACATGTTAACATTACCTTCTAAAAGTACATGTATTTACGACTACATAGATTTCTTTATTCAATATCTGATTCTTTCTCACAGAGTGAAACTCGAATCAGACGCAGACCGCCATCATGTATAAATTGGTACTTTGGTACTTTCTAGTGCAAATAAGAATGGAAATTAAAAAATGATAATTTTAATTAGTTATATAAAGTTAAAGTTTCTTATCTCCAAGTTATTTAAAACCTACAACTAAATGATAATAAGTGAAAAAAAGTAATTAGTTATATTTTTCTTATAATTTGAAAAATAAAGTAAAGAAATGGACATACATTTTTTTCCGGGATTTTATATGTCAGGGAAAAAGCCGAGAATATTCCCACTTGTTATTTTCCATCCACCGAGAATATTCCCACTATATTCGATTTTAATAAAAGGCCATTGCGAAGATATGCAGATAAATGATTGATGTGTCCTAGAAAGCCTACTTAAAAATTACGTGTTGTCTTCTCGGTGATAACTCCGATTCCGTAGATGCATTGTTTTTGTGATATTGGATTCCTTCCCGAATCTCAGGTCACCTCCTATCCAAAACTTTTGGACGCGCGCCCGAACTGGAGATTAATTGAGACCAGAAGTAGGGCTCGGACTTCGGACATGTAAATATTTAAAGAATAGTTTCTGTGCATGACAAAATATTTAGGAAATATTTTCTGTACATGACAAAATATTTACAGAATATATTCTGTACATGATAGAACCCAAAGCCCATAGGCCAATTCGGTTACTACTGCAGATACGAAAACAAGGTAAGATACAGAAGGAAATTTTTAAAATGCAGCAAGTTTTGTTTTTATATTAGTATACCGCCCAATAGTAACGAAAAGTACAACGCTGCCACTGTTGGACAACACCGAATGAAAGAAAGTGTGGTTTGAAATTATTTGGACCAAAGGGAACGGAAAGACACAATGAAAAATATAGTGCAAGACCCAATTTCGCGTCCTTCGTATCTGCTCCCACCCCCAACACCGTGGTTGCTACGCCTCTGGCGTGGATGTTGCATTTGCATGTTTATCCTTCACTGTGTCTCCTTTCAATTCTTCTCGGTGTAGCTAATTTCAAACCACACATTCTTTCATTCGTGTAGCCCTACATGATGTATGGTAACGCATTTTCTTTATTGAGCGGTACACTAGTACAAAAACAAAAGTGTTGCTGGAATTTAAAAGAGTCCTTACATATCTTACCGTGTTTCCATACCTGCAATAGTAACCGAGTTGGCCTATGGGCTCCGGACTTTTGCGTCACTCTGCATATACGGTATAACGGCTTCTTGCTGGGAACAAATAGTGGGTTGAAAACAAGGCGGCCAGGCTGTGACATAGCAGCTGGAAGAAAACATAAGATTCTTCTGTACAATTTTACCTGCTTAGGCGTCTTTGCCTCACTCTGTCTTCATGACGAGGAACCATTGCGGCCCACAGACTCAGACCAAAAAAATAAATAAATAGATAAATAACTAAAAACAAAATAAAAATAAAATACTACTACTACTACTACTACTACTACTACTACTACTACTACTACTACTACTAATAATAATAATAATAATAATAATAATAATAATAATAATAATAATAATAATAATAATAATTATTATTATTATTATTATTATTATTATTATAAACAGTGTAAATTATAACTACATAATGTTAACTTGCTCTCATAATTTTAAGCATTTTTTTTTAAACTCAAAATCTTACTTACACACAAAATGTTTCTGGGTGTTTCACTGGTACTACTGGTATGTGGACACGCCGTGCATATATGTTGGGGTGTCTTATGTGACTTACGACATTCAAACTGCACATCAGTGTGTTCACAATCGTCGCCTGCCAGTTTTGAAAGCGGCTGTATTGGATTTTTTTTTTTTTTTTAATACGAAAAGGATTGACGTTTAGACATCCATTTCAAGAAACAATTGTTGGCAATCCTTTTCCTATCTTAAAAATAATAAATCCAATATAGCCGCTTTGTAAACTGGCACGCGATGATTGTGAAGGCTCTAATTTGCAGTCTGAAGCTCGCAACATCACATAAGACACCCCAACATACATAGACGGCGTGGCCACATACCAGTAGTAGCAGTGGAACACCCAGAAGCATTCTGTGTGTAAATAAGATTTTGAGTTAATAATAATAATAATAATAATAATAATAATAATAATAATAATAATAATAAAAGCAGCTTAAAATTATGAGAGCAAGCTAACTTTATGTAGTTATAATTTACACTATACACTATAATAAATATACATCTATATAAGTTTATATCGGTTAGTAGTTAAATAAAAATATAAATGTACACTATTCTGGCATTATTTATTTAAATACTCTTCAGCAGCATCTTCATGCTGCTCGTATTATTTGTTTCTATACATTAAGAACAATCTTCTCAAATATCAGAAATTCACATTTTAACTTGTAAACACTTGTTCTAAAAAATTGTCACTGACACTAATTAAAAAAAAAATCAACAACAATATTTATGTATGTTGCTGAAAATATGTTCTACAAATCTACGGCGCATGGGGAATAGATCTTTTCACGAAATGTCACTTTTTGCAACTTTCAAGAAATATCACATTGTTGAATAACCAGAAAACGTATTTGCTTCTTTATAATGTCACTTTTGATTACCACAACTAACTATAAATTCGACGCTGCGAATTGTCAGTTAAAGTTCTGTGGAACTGCAGCTGAATTCTTAACTGATCTTCTTGTTCGTCTCTGTATGGCATGTTGAAGCCAAATCCCAATAATCTACGCGATCTCATCGTTAGTTACGTTTCTCTTGTGTTACACAGTTTCTGAAAATAAAAATAATAGGCAGCGTTTAATAACATAATAACAGCAGGGAATGATTAAAGATCAATTATTACATCTTAAACTTACAAAAATATTTAAAATGTTTGTGTAGGACCTACAGCAGCTTGTGAAGACAATATTGTGTTACAAAAGTAACATCCTGAAGAAAATATAAATGGCAAGGAAGACAACAGCTACAGCTGAAAGTGACATACCTTAGACTGTAGCTTAATTACGGACGTTGTAACATGTTGAAGCGGTCACACATTTATTTTTAAAAAGTATAGCATCTTATAAATATTAAACCTAATATTTAAAAAAAAATAATAATAATAATTTGAAAACATGTGGCAGCATTTGAGTTGATGAAGAACTAGCGTCTCATTCCGAATGCTCTGATCTAAAATCTGGACCCGATCATTCTTTTTCCCTCAGTCGCACCAGGTGAATGCCGAGGTGGTTACTAAGGCCTTGATGACCGCTACCTTGCTTGATTTCTTTCCCCACGGAGCAGGCCATACATATTATTTTGCCTTATACAAATGAATAATTTTGATAACGTTGCATTGCAAAGAATACAAAAAATCGCGAATATAGGAATGAATCATGAAATGCTCAAGAAAACTACCAACATGACAGAACAATTCAGTAAAAGGGTGAAATGAAAGGTAAGGGGAAAAAACAAGGATTGTCCATGTGTGTGCTTTATTGGGTACTTTGTCCTATGTGATGGTGACTTTTGGTACTATTTGCCTGTATATATATATATATGCATCCGTAGATGTAAAAATATGTATGTAAAAGCAGGCAAAAAATTTGATAAGCCTATGCCTTTTTACGAGGTTTTCAATATTAAAACACCGTTTTCTCAAAAATACAATTTTGTGATATTCCTTCTATTTTCCCCTTACCCTTCAAATATACTCTATACATGTTCAACTCTCTCTTCCACGGACACTTAAATGGAAGGGAAAATTGCGCATTTTGCTAAAATAAGGATTTTCAAAATGTTTTAAATGTTATAACAGCGCTTGTAGTACATGCTTTTGGGAAATAAAGTTTACAGGAAGATGATTCTGAGAAGTATTCATGGCACAATAGTATGTATTTAAAGCGAAGAAAAAATAAACAGGGCGCCAGAAATGTTTTTTTTTTATTTTTTTTTTACAAAAATTTAAACATAGTGTATCCCTCTTCAAATGACAACTTCTATGGTTCTTTTTACTCTGAATGTACGGTACGGCTTTTTTAATGCATTCAGTGCATTCAGAACTTTATAAAGGTCTTACGTTGAAAAAAATGGAATCTTTAAGTTTAACGTCCCACGTTTATGCGGTTAGGCTAAAGGAGATGGTGATAATGAGAAATGAGTGAAATGGTGGAATGAAGAAAGTGGGAGGAATCTAGCATCCCATACCTTTATTAATTTGTAAACATAAATTTCTCGATAATACATAGTATACATGAGAACCCCCTGATCTGCGTTTCTTGTGTGTTCTATTACCATTTCTACATGAAATACCATAAATTTTCTACGTAGTGCAATATAAGAAGTACCCATGTGCACAAGACATGCGATATGCGTTAAATCCCCCCCTCCACACACACATAGTCATAGATAAAGTACAAGGGCACTACACATGCAGATTTAAAGTACAGGTACGTTCTTTTTATTATTTTCGTATAAGTCGATAAGTAAATAAAAGTCGCTTTGTTACCCCCTTTGTAAGTTCGTACATACTCAATGAATAATCCCTAAAAGTATGAGCGTCCTGCTTATTCGGGAACTGATGCAGCTTCATGTATACTATACAGACACTCAATCACTTAACAGACAATAAAACTAAATTATTTTATGTAATCGTTATACTTACCGACTTTTCTTGTCTTTCTTTTTTTCTTCTTCACTATTAACAGTGTTGAGGTGTGCCTCCCGACTTCGGAACAGTCTTCTTTTAGGCTATAAGTGTTATATAAGTGTTGTGTTTGGTAGTTAAACTCAGCTGATTATTTCCGTAAGTTCCCATATATCTTCTTCAGTTAAAGGAATATTACGAGCAATATACATAATCACCGTCTTCAATATTACTTTTTCTATAAAAAAGATATCTTCTTCAACATGTTATTTTATTTTATTTATTTATTTTTTAAATATTCCTTCTTCTCTTGACTTGTGAATTCAACATAGCGCGCAAGGAATGCTGGTACCTTTGATAAACAAATGACGGTTGATGTAGCGATGTTAATTAGCAATCTCACACACTGGATATCATAAAATTCAAATTTTTAACAAATATATTTCTTTGGTGCTGCTATAATTAGTATAATGATTGGTAATAATGCTACTACGATACTCTCGTGAGAGAATTTATTTAACATTCGATAAAATATTCTGGAAATAATTCTAAAATATTGCATGAAAATATTTCATTTAAGTTACAGGACAAGATAACTAACACATTTCCATACAAAATTAATAGGAATTTTAAAAATATTTCTTATATTACGAACGAATTTATTTTTTAAATATTCGAAATATTTTAAAAAATATATTTCATATGTTTTCTTGTAACAATAGAAAAGAATGTAAATGACATGTTGGAAAACATTTTATTCTGTTTATAGGCCTATTCTGTTTCCTTTATCATGTATGTAAAAAAAATTTTTGTTACTTAGAAAACATTTTCTCTCTCAACTAGGGGTAAAAGTACGGGGGGACACCGCCCCCATCTCGAGAAAATATATAAGGCGTCTACCCAGTTCCTAAAAAAAATTACAATGGGCAAAGATAGGCAGGGTGAACGGCGTGACGTCATCCGCTACCTACCGTCCCCCAACCTTTTCAGATCCACTTTTACCCCTGCTCTCAACATTGAAAACATATTACATTACCTTCAACACAATATTTCTATTACAATTTGTGACAATTTTCCATACATTATTTTCCTACTAACGTTCTAAAAATGCACATCCAGTTCAGTGGCATATTTACGATTTTGTTTCGTGGAGGGAATCTTTGCTAACTTTATTCCTGAAAATGTGAAAATTGTGCAGGATATTTCATTTACTTTAATATAGTAAAACAATTTCGGGGGGGGGGGATTAAGCCCGGAAAGCTTATTTAACGCCACTGCTTCCCGTAGTTAATTAAATGTTCTCCAAACACATTTTAAAAAATAGTTCCGACATATATTTGGGATACTTCTCATATAACAAGGAATATGTTTTCTCCAGTAACGGAAGAGTATATTCTGAAAACATGTAAAAATGTTTCTATAATAGACCTATCTCAGAAAATGTTGTTCACTAAAGACACAAAATATCTTCCAAAACACAATGGAAAACATTTTCTATTCATTTTTAATGTTTTCTTTTACCTGTTTTAAAGTTTTATATTCAAAATTCCATAAAATATTTTGGAAATAATACTAAAATATCATACGAACATATTTAATTTAAGTTATAGGAGAAGATTACCAAAATACTTTTGTAAAAATTAAGTAAACCTTTTTAAAACATTTCTGAAAAATATTTCTTATATTACGAAATAATTTATTTTTAAAATATTCTAAATGTTTTTAAAAATATATATTTAATACGTTTTCTCGTAAAAATAGAAAATATTACAAATAACGTATTAGAAAACATTTTTTAAATATGTGGAATATATATCGTTTGATTGCTTTCCGTATCATATATGGAAAACATTTTTAGTATCATTTCGAAAATATTTCCCTTCTCAACAGTGAAAACATATTAAATTAGATCCTAAAGAATATTTCTAATATATTTTGTGAATATTTTCCTGGTTTTACTTTCCGGCAAGCATTCTCAAAATGTACTCCAGGTAATTTCTAAAATGTTTTACTAAAATTTTTGGGAAAATATTTTCGGGAAATATTCGGAATACATTGGGGAAACCAGCATGGAAATCTTCAGAGAAGGAAATCCTTTTGGAAACCAAGGAAAATATTTTCTTTTGATTGAGGAAATATTCCTTGCTGTGTGGGATAGTGTCAAAATTTGTTTCACAGAGATAGAATAGTCAAAATATTATCACTATTATTACTACTAGTAATAATAGTAGCATAATAATAATAATAATAATAATAATAATAATAATAATAATAATAATAATAATAACTTGATTACGTTTATGTATATGTAATGTGCCAGCATGCTTGTTGATTTACTAATGGCTTCAAGTACTCAACGTTTGCTCTGAGTACGTAAAGTCCAGAGAAGTCAAGAGAAAATGCATTTTCCTTATAAACACTAATTTTGTACACGATTCATTATATACGTGGTCGCCTTGGGCCTAAACACTTTGTAATAATTTGTGTTTACAAAAAGATCTAATTAGCTTGACTGAAAGTACAAATATGGTTAGAGAAGTGCATGCGATACCGCAATAATTCAACATTCATTAAAAACAAAGGATTTCACCAAAGAGACAAATGAAATTCTTGTTTAAGCGGAAACAAGTAACTCGGAATCATACTTCTTACCATAAGCCGCGGCGACTCAGTTGTACAGCGTTAACTTCTGATGCATGGGGTCATTGGTTCGATCCCAGCTCGCGAAAAGTAAACTTTGTGATCGACATACTCCATGTGTGTGTGTTTTCTCAGAGTTCTCACCTTTCCTCCCACTTCATTCCAGAATTTTGTTCATGTCCCGTCTTCACCGTTTCCTTTATCCTAGCCAGCATAATCGTAGGTCGTAAAACTTAAAGATTTAATTCCATTTCATTTGCATACATCTTACCGGAAATAAAGGATTTGATCCAGAGGAACAAATTGCTGTTTATATCAGATTGAAAGGAATCCGTACTGGAAAGGAAAGAAGCTGCCATCATTTTTGCACACATCTATAGAAAGACCATCATTTAGAATTGGATACATTGCACCTTTAATGTGGTACCAAGATGCTGTTTGTACACACTATCGCAAGTTCCTTCAGGAAGAAAAACCTCCTTTTTTCAAATATCCCTACACCGTTTACGAAATAGACATAAAGAAAACACCGCTGTGCGTTATCAGTAAAAAACATAGGAAAAGATAACGAGTAGCATCCTTTAGCAACTAAAATTTTCTATAATTCTTTCTTAAAGTGAGGTATGATCTCTCTCGTTTTCTATATATATAAACGTACTCTTAGTTGTGTTTTGACGTAAAATTTACTTTCCATAACTCAAGCATTCGTTTACCGTCAAAGTGAATTAGATCCATCATTTTCCCAACAACCCTTGTAAATATGCTGGTAACTGAGATCATGTCTATTAAAGCTTTGACACATATAACGCTGAAAGTGAGTTAATTTTTTGAAATAAATAATAGACTGATATATTAGGAAGAAATAGAGAACCTTAAGTAAATTTAAATCAAGAAAATGTATGACTCTATTGGCCACCACAATCTCTCTTGGCCATTGGCTTACATTTGCAACATGAGCGCCTTTTAGGAGTTGTGTAGAAAAAGGAGGAAAAGAAGTTTGGCATTTGTGTGAAACAGGAATATCAGGGACAATTATGATTTCGGAGTGTTACTCTAGGGAAATTTGACCGCAGAGATAAAAAATTACCTCTGAGGCCAGAACTCGTATCGTCGTCAATTCCTAGTATTTAGGCAGTACTTTTCAACTGACACTGAATTTTAATTGGGGAAAACCTTCTGAAATCATCACTGATTTCTGATACAAATGTCAACACTGTTAATCTTGTATCAGAAATTAAAGTATTTGCTATTAGTGAACAAAATCAGCTTGTAGGGGTAATGACCGTTATGGGGTTAGTTGCATTCACTAATTATCATTAACAAAAAAGGAAGGAAAGAAAATTAATAAAACAAGACAGTTGAAAAGATTCGAGACATAATTCATCTTGGTCGATAATACCTGAACTTCCTTGGTTTATAACCTTGATATTTCAATGCAAGCTTTCTCAACCTTATTTTCTGATAAGATAATTGAACACAATATCTCCCAGCAGCTAAGGTTAAGGGATATCCTTTCGTTGCTTTGCCTGGAAATGTTAGAAAGGTAGTTAAAAGTGGTTTCACCAACGTAAAATATGTCTTTGCATATAGCAAGCAAGAATCAGAAATCGGGAAGAAATGGATCTTAATGACAATCTATTGAAAGATGACACTTCCTCTTTATGGGTCTAGAATGTTTCGGTGTATAATGTTTCGCTGTACGTATGTTTCGGTGTACGGACGTAAAGGTGCAAGGACGTTTCGGTGTAAGGACGCTTGGCTGTAAAGGACGTTTCGGTGTATAGCCTAATATTTGATTGCATTAATCATATTCTTGAAATGAACAATCATGAAGTTTCATAGTGTAGCCATTCTGCAATAGTGTAAACTGATTAACATTGTTATTGAGACAGGATGATAATACGACACAAATCCATTCGTAACAATAATTTTGATTCAGAGGTGTCCATAGGCGAGATTTATAGAATAATAATCAGATCTAATTCAAAAATCAAATTTACTGCAAAGTATTCAGCATCATTTCTAAATAGAAATAAATATATTGCACAAAGTTTCTGAGACACAGTAATAATATATACAAACTGTATAATACCTCAAAGGAATTTTGTTGAAAAAAAATAAAATTACATAGAATCACTCAACTCAGAATGTAAAATTGTACTCAATTCCTTTTAAGACTATAATTACATTATCAGATTTGTAATTTTCACAAACGTTGCTCAGTCTCTTCGTAATATCGGCGTATTTTTTTCTTTGTTCTAACTTCATGTCCACCCATTAACTTATTTGTTCCATTTGTACAGCACTAACAAGGAGATTTACGGAAGTGTAATTTACTGATTTGAATCAAACTTTGCATACTTGTAGAATATTAAAAATAATCTTCACGTATATATATATATATATATATATATATATATATATATATATATATATATATATATATATATATATTTTTAATTTTGGCAATGGTGCGGGTTTAAGGGTAGAAACCACACTTTGAACGTTAGAGGTGGCCTCCAAGCATAAACAGAAAATAATCATTAAAATAGAAGATTAAATGATACGGCCAGCTTACTGCCAAGGGGGTTTTAGGTGATTCAGAACCTGACGTTAAAATTACAATATTCAAATTGGCGGATCCAATATGATTATTACAATTACAAATAGCCTTCTGGTTTGAAATGTTCTGCAGTTAACTAAGAAGAATTATAATTGGCAGGGGCTACTGAGAAAAGTTGCAGACTGATTTGAAACCCCTTTCTGTACTTATTTTAAGAGAAAGTTTGATTAAATCTATAGCCAAAAAAGTTAGAAACCAGTGCCAATGCATTTGTCGCGAATGTGAAGCAACACATGTTATTGGAAAATAAAATATTTATAACTCTGATCAATACAGTTGAATTTGGAAATGCAGACGGGACGTACTCTTGTGTTTACGGACAAAAACCTAAAAAGTGTGGCACAGTCAGTAAATTCTATGACTCGTAGCTACATCATACAGCCTTTAATTTCTGCAAATAGTGTTTTGTTATCACCACTGTTAGTTGGTTTCCAGCAAAACAATGGAACATTTGGTCTTATAGTCCAACGCAACCTCCTTAAATTTGAAAATATACTTGTGAAAGCATCAAATCTGGAAAAATTAACATCAAGTCTTGTGAGATCATGATTTCAAGAGATTTTTCTTCAAGCGCCTAATGCAAAATCCACTTTGTTATTAGCTTCGTGGAGTGGTCACAATTCCTCAACTTTGAAAATATTTTAAGAACAAAACAGTAACTCATAATAGAAATAGGAACAACTGGTAGGATTCAGCCTCTTGTTGTGTTCTTTAGGACGTTAAAAATTTTCTTGAGACATTTTTCTGGCATTGTCCTCCTCTACAACTATAACATGAATTTACATCTCCGTAATGGTATAATTAAGATCCCATCACTGATTCATAATCAGTTTTCTTCTCCTAGATTTGCTAATCTTATTGGGTATGCATGATATAAAAGCGAATATTAGGAAGAGAAACCACCTGTGTTTGAAATTTTAATTTCGAAGATTGTGCAGCATTTTGCGATTTGTGTATAGTTATTCCGGTAATAAGGTGTGTGTGGTGTACGCAATGTTTATGCATCACACACGTTTTTACTATATATCATTACCGTAGAACGTTTTTCCAATCAATTCATAATTATAACATTTGAGGATATGAGAAGTTCTGACATAGAGTGAAGCGAGGGGAGTCACTATAAATAAATAACCCCTGCTAATTACAGAAGCATTTAATTTTTAATTATTGATTTATATTTTCTACTTCATAAATTTATTTCTCCCTGACATAATTTTCATTTTGAAGAGTGGACGTTTCGGTGTAAACATGGGAACTTTAACACCGAACCAAACTCACAGCTAAACGCCCTTACACCGAGACATCCGTACACCGACACACCCTGCACCAAAACGTCCTACACCGAAACAGCCGTATCCCCCTCTTTATATGCCTATATTTAGGGGTAGTTAAAGGAGGGCCCCTTTCCCCAAATGATGTTCCGCTGCTCCCTAGAGGACTATAATCTTTTGTATTCATCACACTTGATTAGTACTTAAAACAGTGCAATGCAACAAGGGTATGAAAAACGACCAACGGAATTTAAAGAGAAAGCAGTATATATTCCGAAATCTAAAGCTATAAAAAAATTAATTTTTGGTTATCATAGCTGTTGAAAGTAATGAACGATATCAGCTACACTTCATATTACATATTTAACTGAATATTGTGTTTCTACTCTAAACGTCGCTATGCTGTGTGAAGTATACCTTAAGGTAAGTTTTTACTTTTGTAATTTCAATAATCTCTTTGATTTGCTGATTTTGATATTCCAGATTCAATACTGGTATCGAGTAATGTGGTTACTTACTTTTTTTTTTGCTTTTCAGTTTGAGCTAGGAAATGTCGATAAGACTTTGACGGAATGTGTTCTAACAGTGTTCCTGTTCATGTGGTCTTACCTAAGATTTGACCTCGTGCTACGCTTTGTTGTTACAGATGCATTTCGCACATGTTGCTTTGTGTTGTGTGAAAATGAAATGAAACATTTGAGTTTTACGTCCCACGGTTATGCCGATTAGGCTAAAGGAGACGGTGATGATGGGAAATGAAGAAAATGGTGGAATGAATAAAGTGGTAGGAAATAAAAATTAATCGTTCGTGAATGATTCGATTCAAAAGATCGAATCTTTTAGGTGAACGAACTTAATGAATCTCAAAAGGGAACTGATTTATTTGGCTGAATCGTTCGGAGTTGAAAGTGTTGGGCTAGGTAAGAAATGAAAAGATCGAGTTTTCACAAGCAATAGAATGGAATGAGAGCAACAGAAATTTTCGCGCATGCGTATAAAGCAGAAGAAAGCATAGGAAATAGTACTCATTTCTTGTGTGTTTTCTTCGGTAAACCTGTGTCCAGTGTCCTCTTGCAAAATCCGTTCAGACATTTTTCCGGTTAATGGATGGGTCGAGGCTCTAGGGGGAGGCGGAGGGTGCGAAATATCACTACACTGATGTATTATGCCCGATGAATGAAACATTTCGCATTGATCTGTTTTTAACATTTTTTTATTTCATTCACTTTTTCGAAAAAATACCTAAGATACGAGTAAAATGATAGGTCGTAATGACCAGTATTGTCTTGTCGCTGGGGACTCTTGATTCAGCATTTCTGCTCTCTTTTTTACCAGGATACTTTGAGGCCGGTGACGTCACGTGGAGGTATTGCGGAATTTTAAAACAGAACAAGTGAAATACTGCATAAATAATTACACTACTGTTTGAAGATGGCCAAAAACAATCTTAATTGCGCAGTAGCTCATTATAATAACAGAAGAAGAAATACAAATGAAATAATGTTTCATCGATTCCCTAGAAATACTGAACTGGGTAGGGAAGAAGAAGAAAAGGATAATAATAGTGAGATCCAATTTATGTGAATACTGATTAAAATAGTTAAATATAATTTTTATTACCTACTCTTACGTAGTTTCCAAGTTAAATTGGAAAAGAACTTTTTACTTGTGGTACAAGTGAATTTAAGCTAAATATTGGTGCAAAGACATAAATTATTCCTATTTTTGAGGTGCTCACGGTGAAGCCGACAAAAGAACATATTATCGGATTATCTTCTAGCCGGTGAGCCCGTTCCATATAATTTTATCGATAATATTATTAGTGTTTAAGTAGTGTTAATTTTGTCCAGTGTGTTAATTTTGTTCCATGTAGAATGTTCATTAGTTTTAATTTAAATACTACTATTAATCAACAGATGACTTCTTAAGATGGCAGACACAAAAACAAAGACGCTGCCTTACAAAATAGATCAATCTGTTGCCATGGAAATTCAAACTCCACCTGATATAAATAATCAGGAAATGTCTGAAGTTCACTGAATAACAACCGAATCTGTCAAAGGAATAGATGATATTCCTAATTATCTTAATACAAAAGATCAAACAGAGTCTAGTGCAAGTAACAAACAGTATAATGACATAAAATATATAGGAAAAAATCTGTACAAACCTCATCATTCTGCACCATATATAGTATATATAAAGTCAAGTATAGATGATCTAGGGAAAAAAACACATCATGTCACTCAGTCGGAAATTTTATTTAGCAGATATACAAGGAATAACTGCATTTAACGTTATAGGGAGAAATTTGATCAAACTTACATTTAAATCAGGGCAAGAAGCAAATATGCTTTTAGATCATAATATTCTTAAACAGAATCAATGGGAAGCGTTTATCCCAAATCATACCTTGTACTCAACTGGAATAGTAAAAGATGTAGATCCAGATGTTACTATGGATGACCTGTTAAAAGACATTAAAAGTGAAGTACCTATTACTTCAGCACGTAGAATTTTTCGCTTTGATCAAAAGAAAGGTAAAATTCCTACCCGATCAGTTGTACTTACTTTTGACTCCCAACAACTCCCCAAAGACATTAAAATATATTATTTATCCATTCCTGTGGAAACTTACATACCAGGTATTAGACAGTGTAAAAATGGATGTTGGAAATTTGGGCATATTCTCCGTTCATGTAAATTAAAACACAAATTATGCAAAAAATGTGGTCAGCCGCATGAGACAATAAATTGTAAAAACACGCCAAAGTGTATCAACTGTGGAGCTTCTCATGAAGCAGACTCTGAGCAATGTGAGGAGAGGACAAGACAAAAGCAGATAATGCAACTTATGGCTTTACAAAAAATCTCTTTTAACGAAGCAAGTAACAAAATAGGTAAATTACCAACTTATTCGTCTCAATTTCAACCTTCTTCAGTCATGTTACAAAATAAACCACATTTACAGAATGATTTCCCTAAGCTTAACGCAAGCATAATTTCAAATAATACTAATAAGATGATGAACTTACAAATGAAAAAACCCTCTTTTCATATTGAATACGAAACTCCCCCGGAAAAGAAAAGGAAGGGACTAGATCAGAAATCAAGGAGTTTCTCTATTCCAAGTACTTCGCGTGGGATTCGACCATTACACTCCCCTAATTTTATGGAGCCGTCCTTTCAAAATCTCCAGAAGGATAACTCCCCTGAGAATGAGTCATTATCAATCCGTAAGACACGAAATAAAATGGATACTAATTGGAACACAGGGGGCGATCATTTAAAAAGTTTAAAAGACTCAGATGCGGATCTAAATAGTTCTAACACAACTATAATTTCCTTAGAAAATATGAATAACACTTCTTTCAGAGAACAGACTTTTAATTTATACTCACCTGAAGGTCCCTCAAATACGAACAATAGGGAAAACTTCAAGGAACCATCACTTTCGTCACAACAAATATCTTTGAGACAGACCGAAGCTCTAAAAAAATTAATGGGAACTATTTTTATGTCACAAAAGATAGATGCTTCACAATCTTTTTTAGAAAATATAGTAACACAGATATACCATACTTCAAATCTCTAAAGTTGATGAATCATGGAAAAAATAGCCAACTTTGTTCACTTACTGTCATACAATGGAATAGCCAAAGCATCTATAATAAAATCCTTTTCATTCAAAGGTTAATTATGTTTTTTAATCCAGATATTATCATCTTACAAGAAACCTGGAAAAAACCAAATTTACCATTAGCTATTAAGAATTACAATATAATAACACAAGATAGAGAAGATGGATATGGAGGACTTGCTTTTTGTATTAAAACTAAACTAAATTTCAAAATTGATCAAATCAATATAAATTGTTCGAATCATAATATACAATATCTATCTGTAACAGTACAAAATATTAAATTTTTAAACTTATATATTCCTCCACATATTATTCCAAATGTTACTTTTTGGGAAAATATATTTTTGAAATACGATTTTGATTATATTCTTGGAGATTTGAATACACAAAGTAAACTGTTTGGAAGCTCTAAAGGAAACACTGCAGGAAACAACCTTATACAAGCATTAGCTACCTCTCAATATTTGGGCATGAACGATGGTACACCAACTAGAATTACTAAAACAGGGAAGAGTGTACCAGATATAACTATTGTGAAAAATAGTCTTTATATATACACTCACTGGAATGTATATTTTGATCCAGGTGGGAGTGATCATTATCCAATTATTTTTTCTACTCAAGAAATCAATCTCACAACTTATGACAAAACGGAAATTATTACTGAATTTAGATCAAAATTACAAAATGTTACTTGTAATATAGATTGGAACACATATCAATCTGTTTTTGAACAAATAAACGAAACTATGGATGCAAAAGAAAATAATGAATTAGGAAATAATATTAATTTTTTTCATAATATGATCAAAAAAACTGTATCAACATTAAAGAAAACTTCTCATAACAATCAACAATTTACAAAAAATAAAAACAAATCTAATCTCAATTATAAGATATGGTAGAATATAGAATGTCAAAAAGCTATAAATTTATGTCAAAGATCACTCAAATTATTTTTACATAATAAATCCAAAGAAAATTTCATAATATATCAGAAACATAAAGCTATAGTTAAAAAAACCATATTATACTACAAAAGGAAAAGTTGGGAACAATTTTGTAATAATATTTCATTTACTACTCCCAAATATAAAATTTGGAAATTTTTTAAATATCAAAACATGAAGCATCATAATTCACAGACATATACAGAAGTTTGTAATAATGAACAAAAAATGGATTGTAGATTTTCATCATCAGTTAACTCCGCCATATGTGAATAACTCAAGAACAAATTTTATGAAATTTATATTTAGTAAAGAACTATCTACTCTTGAATCAGATTTTTCTTATGTGGAACTTAACACTGTACTTCATAATTTACATACTAACAGTTCTCCTGGAATTGATGGAATATATTATAACCATTATAAACATCTATCAGAAAATGGAAAGAAAACACTTTTAGAAATATTTAATAACATCTGGAAAACTGGACATGTACCACCTCAATGGAAACAAATACTTATTATTCCCATCATTAAAAACAAAAGACATATAGGAATTGCAGATAATTACAGACCTATTGCGCTACTTCCATGCTCGCTCAAGATTTTTGAAAATTTGATTTTACATAGATTATTATTGTTTTTAGAGTACCATCAAATATTACCTCAAAACATTACAGGATTTCGTAAAGCTTCCTCAACAAGTGATGCAATAGGCCAGTTATCCTGAACATATATCAAGCATATCTGGAAAGGAAATTTGTTATGGCCATCAGCATTGACCTAAAAAAAAGCATATGACTCAGTTATTTTAGATATTCTTATTGAAAAGATGTATAAAATCAAGATACCGACTAAATTCATTAGATGTATTCATAATTTACTTATAAATAGAAGAATAGCTATTAAATTAAATAAAACTTATAGTAAATATCGAACAACATCCATAGGCCTTCTTCAAGGCAGTAAGCTGAGTCCTATCCTTTTCAATATATATATTTTGGACCTAATTTTAGAGACATCAAAAGATATTAACATATTTTCGTATGCTGATGACATAGTGGTAATGTTGGCCACTAATGATCTAAATAAAGGAGAAATCAAACTTAAACACATCCTAAACAAATTGATCAAATGGTCAATTAATAATGGGATAGAGATAAATTGGAATAAAACCATATATTTGGTTTTTACGAGGAAAAAAGTATATTCAATTCCAGTACTCTCAATAGATGGACATACTCTCTATCATAATAATCATTTTAAGTATCTTGGACTTTACTTAGATATAAAACTTAATTGGAGACATCATTTATCTTATTTAATTACAAATTTCAATAAATATCAAAATATAATTAAAAGTTTAAGCTCGAAGCGCTGGGGAATCAATCCTATTTGTCTTCAAAAAATCATTACACAATGTGTCATAAATAAAATTTTATATGGAAGTATTTTTTACACTGAGAAAATGAATTACTTTTATCAGAAATTAACAAATTACATTTGTGAAATGCTCAAAATCATGCTATCTCAACCTAAATTCTGCCCAAAAAATGTTATTTTTGAAGAAACTGGAACGATTCCACTGCAGTACCAAATATGTAAACAAGGTGAAAATTTTATATTATCTAGAATGGCAAAATCAAAAAATATTATCATTCATAAATTATACCAGATCCATCATATAGTTGGAAATAGAAGAAGAAGGATACCATATAAGAACAACTTATCATGGATTTATCAAGCTTTTATCAATATTAAAAGATATGAAGGAATAATATTTAAGACACCCTCTTTACCTTGTTATGTGATTGATTATTTTAGTAATTTAATACAAATAAATTTTATTACATCGAAATATTATACTTCTAAGAATATAGAAAAAACAAATAAAATCAACAAAAATATTTGGAATATGCATTTGGATCTACTTCCACCTAATTGTACTCTACTGTTCACGGATGCTTCAAAATATAAAGGAAAGAATGTTGGTGCAGCAATATCAATTCCGAATTTAAACATTCTTAAGAAATATAAACTTCCAAAAACTTTCACAATTTTCGAAGGAGAGGCTTTTGCAATAAGACAAGCTCTAATCCACATTAAAACTTCAAAACTTTATTGTTCTTGTATATGTTCAGACGCTCTCAGTGTATTACATGCTTTAGAAAAGACTAATTGGACTATCAAAACTACCTGGCTTTTACTTAATATTAAAATTTTATATAAACAATTACTAGAAAATGGGTACATAATTAAGTTTTTATATACTAAATCACATACCAACATAAATTATCATGATGAAACAGACCTGGCCGCGAAATCCGCATGTGATGATGGACAACCTGCTCTGATTAAAATAAGTCATTTAAATCTTAAACCAGTGGTTTGTCTTCAACAATCTCAATCAATAAATGAATGGAAAGCAATTAATCGACAAGGTCCAGGCAAATTCTACTGGCAGATCATGGATATAAATACATCTAAACCTTGGAATATCATACACGACTGGACAAGACATCAAGTTATCCTATTTTACCGACTACTTTTTAATACAGCACTAACACCTCATAAATTATACAAAATAAATAAATTGAAACTAATCTATGTTGGTGCAAAAAAGATATTGGATCTATTGATCATATAATTTTTGCTTGTGATACTAAGAAAAAAGGAAGGAAATTTATAACGGATACAATTTTTAGGAATCTTGGATATGGACCATACTGTTTACAAAATCTTCTGGCATCAAACAATTGGAAAATCATTCACACCATTATAGAGTTTCTACAACTAAATGAAATTCAAATATAAAATAAATAAAAACGGACTAATCTGATAAAGCAATTTAGCGAAAACTCATGATTAGAAGATTAAATTTAAACTTTATTTTTAAGACCAGTCCGTACAATCAAATGGAAAAATATGTTAATTTTTATATCCAAGTCTGATAAAATTAAAAAAAAAATAAAAAAATACGTATATCATCAGAGATCAACAATTTCAAAGAAGACCTAATTATTTGATTTTGAGGATTATACGGAACCGCACTGACAAGGAATTTTAACTTAAATGGACTATTAAGACAGAATACATAAGAGCAAACCAACAAAGTGTAATAGGGAATACAGTTCGAAGCTGCCTAAATAAAACCTAAACCCTACTTGTGGGTTAAAGAAAGAAAGAAAATACTGAACTTTGAAGAAGATGGATTTCCCGCTTTAAGCAAAAGAACACTTAATATGGATTACGCACGAATGTTCTGCTCACTTTTCACCACAAGATTATCAAAGGGTTTGAAAAATGAGCTTCTAGATTTCCCCCAAAAGTAATGTTTAAGATCTGACACTGTTCCTTCATTACTATTGATACCAAACTAGACACTAGTCAAGTTGAAAAGCAGGAATAATTTATTTTACTTTTATTGATATTTGTTTCTGATAGCCTGAAACTTAAGCAGTTTATGTGCATAAAGCGTAGTGGAATTTGGTACTAACGAGAATATAAATGTATACTCTCATACACTATTCTTTAGTTTAAATGATGTTCTTTAGTTTTGTTGAGTTTCCGAATCATTATTCTGACAAAGTGTTTAAAGTGCACTTGGAGAAGAACATTCATAGAAACCTATTACGAACCGAATGTAACCTAACTTAATCTTGTCTAAACGAACCATATAATTACGTACAAATTACATTGATTTTATTCCTTCTCCAATGCCATATCGTGTGACAAAATCACTTGTTCTGCTCTAAGTGCACTCTTACCATTATTCTTAGGTAATAGTGGGTAATAGAAGGGCAGAGACGGACGGACGGATAGAGGGGGTTAAGCCACGGAAACTAAATTCTAAGAAATCGAAAGGTAAAGTGTAGGACAAATAATTGCAAATTTTCCCCTGTGAAGGTGGTTCTTTTATGTAGGTAACTTGTAATCTATAATATATAATGTAAAGTGTGTTGTATTGAGTAATAAACGCATATTAGTAAAGTAATGGAAATATTTTGCATTGATGATATCTGACAGTTTGATTAATACACACTAAATACAATAGGTTAGGTTAGATTTGTAACCAAACCTAACTTAATCTAATCCAATTATGTTAGGTTAGGGTAGATTAGATTTGTAACCTAACCTAACTTAATCTAATCAAATTAAGTTAGGTTAGGTTCGGTTATGTTAGGTTAGGGACAGAGATGTGCGTCTACGTGTAAAAAGCGATAGTTTAGGTTTACGTGTCAACTATGCGTAGACAATGTAAACAACGTAGACTATGTAGAATATGTCAACAACACGTAATTTAATATGGCAACGTGGACAATAAAGGAGCTTTATTTTGTCGTTACCTTGCGAAATTGCGTACAAAATAAAATGCCTAGACCAGCGAATAGTAACTTTCGAATACTTAGTTTTATCTTGATAAAGGAAAATGAAAAATACTATGTATTTTGTAAAATATTCACACAAAAAAAAAAAAAAAAAATTGGCAAATACAGCATATTCAAGACTGAAAGCTCACAGGTGAGAATTAGTTTTGTAAATTTCATTATAAAAGCAGTGCTTGAAGTGGAAAATCTAAGGAAGTGGTATGTGCAGAGCAGAGTAAACATACAGATTAGATAATTTCCTCTACTTTTTATGTTACTCGTTTCCCTAATCTTTCCCTGCACGCATATTTGCGGATCCCAAACGTTTCAGATATCCTCTTATCTGATTGGTCGATACAGATACGATATCACAAGACATGATCTACATGTAGCACAAAGTAAACAACAAATGGTGTCGGCTCTGGTAGCCGAGTGGGCTAGCGCAACATGCTAGTGAAGAAAAAGTTTCTGGCGTGGGTTCAAATCCTGCCTACGGACAGTTTTTTTTACTACTTATAAAACTTTTTATAACGCTTCTTTCGTTAAAATAAGATTTAAAATAATATTCAAAAAGTGATTTAAAGATCATTTTTTAAAGATTTTCTTTAAACTTCTTTCATTAAAATAAGTTTGCCCTTGTACTATATAGGTCCATAGCAAATGTAGTAGTAGTACGTTGCCCTTGTACTATATAGATCCACAACTAATGTTGTAGTAGCAGTAGTAGTAGGAACGGGTTAGAAGCCCCGCAGGGGTTGTTTGGGTTCTGTTCTCGACATCAAATTGGCAAGAACGCTGAAACGTTTGGGATCGGCAAAAATGCTCGCTGCACCGAAGCGAAACAACTGAATGAGGAAATATGAACAAACGAGCAACGAAATTGTTCCTTACATTTGATAGTTTTTGTCTACATAGTCTACACGGGAAAAGGTGTAATGTAGATTACGTATAGATTACAGTAGACAATCGCGTAGACGTAAAATTATAGTTTACGGCACATCACTGGTTAGGGTAGATTAGATTTCTAACGTAACCTAACCTATACTAACACAATATAACCTAATTGGTTATTACAAACCCGGAATCTCTGAAAACTTTGAATTATGTTGCTTTATGTATTTTACTACCTGAAATGCTCTCATGGAGAGGATTTGTTTATGGAAATTATTTGAACACCTTCCCCTCTTAGAATTCACGTTTCAATGAAAGTGTAATGACAAAAATCTATAATATAAATAATCTTGAACTTTGCTACACTGCTGGTCGACACAAAGTGTTGCCAATTCTAGTAAACGTATTTGTCAGAAATGTCATATTAGTGAAGTTGGCCCCGACAAAGGAAGCAGGAAAATCATTTTTCAAAAAGTTTAATAGCCCATATTTCGGAAACTATAATAGCCCAAACGCTAAAAGTTGCTGACGCAATCAGCCCAAACGAAGTACTACCCAGCCCAATAAAAATCTCGTCTGACCCAAACACTTGGGGGGGCTAACGTGAAGTTGGCCCCTCAAACTTTGTGGGGCTGTAGCTTTGTTTCCAGAGTAGCCCAAACGCTAAAAGTTGCTAGCCCAAACAGCCCAAATGAAGTACTTTCTGGCCCAAAAATATCTCACATAGCCCAAACTTTTGGGGGGCCAACTTCACACAGGTAGAACATTTTTATTTCTCATCGTTTCTTAGTTTCGCGCGAAGCCAAAATTAAGAAAGAATAGGGGGAGGGGGATGTTAGAGTTTGCGGACAAGAAATACAAATGTCTCTTCCTTTCACACACAAAAATTATTGAAAACTATGTGTGTGTGTTTTGTGGTTCAACAGCCCGAGGAAGCACGAGTATTTCCGAGACAAACCGATGCGCGGAATGGAAGTGCAATGTGTATGAGATTGAGATGAGTGAACGAAGGAAGCAAAGTACAGAAGTCGATCAGGAATGAAATCATCGAAAAGATTCGTTCCTTTTAAATAATCTTTCAGATAAATGGAATGAAAAGAACCGAATCCCAGAAAAGAATCTTTCCCACCACTAGCAGAAAACGGAAGTAAACCGAGAAAACCCCCGCACACGGAGTTTGTTCATTACAAAATTCAGTTTCCGTGAGCTGGTATCGACCAAGAACCGTGGAAACAAAAAGTGAACCGTGCAAAAATAAGGCTTTACACTTTTTTAATACCACAGGCAGGCAGGCATTTTCTTGACGGGTGTTTGATTTGAGAAGTTTCGGGCTAGTGCCCATGCCTTCTATCTGTGGATTTTTCCTTCGCTGTTGTTGTTCTTGCGTATGTAAGATTTGGGATCGCGACTGTCGCCGATCCCTGGAGTTATCGTCTTGGGAGGTGCTTCACTACTGTGGGTCCTTAGGCATTCGGTACATCTGTCGCGGTGGATTTCTTGTTCCTATTGTGTTGATTGTTGAATTGGTTGATTGCTGCTTTGTTTTGGACCACCTGAAGGTGGCGAAGGTGTGTTGGGAATGTAGGTTGCCATGCGGGATGGGCATACATCAGGATGGGAAGGATGCATATCTGATATACATGCCGTTTTGTTTCTAAGGTTAGTTGAGAACTTAGAAGGATGGGTAAAAGGGCTTTGAACCGTACTGTAGCTCTCTGGGCTGTAGTCTTCAGGTGGTCCGCAAATGAGAGACGTCTGTCCAAGGTTACTCCAAGGTATTTATCTTTTGATTGTGGAGGAATATGGACTCCATTGAGCGAGAAGTTGTAGTCCCTCTCGGAGATGTTATGTGTAAAGTCCACGAGGGAGGTCGGCATTTACCTTGGTTTTCCAATTGTTAGCCCATGTTTCCAGGAGCTCAATGTGTCTTCTCAGGTACAGCTCAGCGTATCGAAAGTTTCGGTGACTGGCGAAGATTGCCGTGTCATCTGCGAATGTAGCAGTGATGGTGGTCCTCGTTGTTGGGAGGTCTGCTGTGTAAATATTGTAGAGTATTGGAGACAGACAGGATCCCTGTGGCACTCCAGCTCTAATTCTTCTTGGTTCCGTGAGATGGTTGGCATGGTAGACACGAAATGTTCGGTTTGTTGGGTAGCTCTGCAGGGTTTTGACTTTATACTGTGGCAACTGCGCTTTGTGTAGTTTATGCAGCAACCCATCATGCTACACCTTATCGAAGGCTTTTCCTATGTCTAGGAAAAGTCCCAAGATGTGGCCGCGCTCAGTAAACTGATATGTTATGTGTTCAGTCACTCTGACTAGCTGTATTGATGTTCCGTGACCTGGTCGGAATCCGTATTGGTGTTCTGGTAAAATGTTGCCATCTTCGATCTTCTTCATCAGCTTGGATTGGAGGACCCGTTCTACCACTTTACTGATGTGTGATAGCAAGCTGATAGGTCGATAGTTCTTGGGTTCCGACCGTGCTGCGCTTGGTTTCGGAATCAAGATCACTCGGGCTTCTTTCCACGCTGGAGGAAAGTATCCTAGGCGAAATATTGCATTGGTGATCCTGCAGAGGAGTACCAGAACTTTTCGAGGGGCACCTTTTAGTGCCAATGAGGGCATCCTGTCAGGCCCTGCTGCTTTGTGTTGGTTGAGCTTCTGGATGATCTTTTTGATGCCTCTGGGAGTGGTCAGGTCTTAAGCTGATGGATTTGCTGGTTGATTGATGTGGTGAATGCTTCCTTGCACCTCTGCTAGGATTCCTGCTGCAACCGGTGTGTTGTTTTCAGTGAAAACTTCTTCCAAGTGATCGGCGAAAAGACTGGCTTGCTGATCCGGGGTGTACACTAGGCCTTGTGGGCCTCGTAGTGGCTGTGTCTTCGGTTGTGCTGCGGTTTGCTTTAAGGAGCGGAGAAGTCGCCAGAAGTCCCTGGATGGAGCGTCGAGTTCCTGGAGTCTTTGGTTCCATTTTTGAAGGCGGATCCTGGTTAGTCGTTTCTTCACTCGAGCCGTTAATGCATTCCAGAGTGTTTTATATTGTGGATGGCGGGTGGACTGCCACTTTTTCCTGGTCCATCGCTTTAGATGTATAAGAGCTGTGGTCCGAAGGTCTTCTGGCGTCTGCTGTGCTGGAGGACTCTGTTGTGTTGTGGTGGCCATGCGGTATGCTGATTGAATCGAGGCAGTAAGTGAAGCCACCGTTTCGTCTAGTTCTTCGGGAGTGTCTACTGGCAGCCTTGGATCTACCATTGCTGCTAGGCTCGTTGTATATGCATCCCAGTTGGTGGTGTGGAGCGTGGGGAGTTGTTTTCCTGTCACTTGTGTCCGTATCGCTATTGTTAGTAGCACAGGGATGTGATCCGATTCTAGCACTACCAAGGCGTGTGGTCCATCTGTTATTGCTGTGTTGACGAACAGAACCATGTCTAGAACGTCCGGATTTCCACCGTTCCTCGGGAAGTGGGTGGGGTGCAGTTGCTAGGAAGTCCAAGTGTCAAAGGGCTCTGTACATCACTCTGCCGTTCTGATTGGAGACTCTAGAGTTCCAAGCAGGGTGCTTGCAATTGAAGTCTCCTCCCAGTAGCACTCGGTGTACCAGTTGGTGGAGCTGGTGAAGATCAGGTACGTGGAGTGGTGCGTTTGGTTTCTTGTAGACGGAGACTACATGTAGTGGTCCGTCCGGGGAGTGTAGAGTTACTCCGGTAGCTTCAATACACTGCAGGGGCGGTAGCTGAAGTTCGTCATGAGGTAGTTGTTAATTCACTAGGACGGCTGTGCCTCCCCTACGGCCTTGTCTGTCTGTTCTGTAAACTGCATAGTTCCTGATCTTGAAGGGTATGGGTGGGTGGAGGTGGGTTTCACTGAGTAACATCACATCAACTGCCTCCCATGTGAGGAAGTCTGTGAGCTCCATTTGGCTGTCCTTGATTCCTTCGGCGCTCCAGCACGCCACACGTAGATGTCTGGAGATCTGATGATTAGGCCGTGCCATCATCGACGAGGTCTGCAAAGATTTCTAGCAGGGAGGTCATCTTGACGATGGAGTCAGTCTCCGTGGAGGTTTTGCGAAGTCCTGTCCTTAGTTTTGTCAGAATGTTCTTGAGGTTAAGCCCCTGGAACAGCTGCATGATCTCTTTGATGGTTGTGGCAAGGGAAGGTTCACTAGTTGTTTGTTCTTCTGCTTTAGCTGGTTGTAGTGGTCTGGTGTCATCTTGGCGCTCTGTGGAGTTGGTTTTCGGGAGCTGGTCATCTGTGGCGGCTGGACTCTGGTTCTTGGTGGGATTTCCTGCTAGTGGTGGGTTCCCTGCGTTGGTTTCCTTTGACAGTGGGGCAGCTGCTCCTGATGAGTGGCTGGCTCCTTGTGTCCTTGTAGTTGATTGGGTCTGTTTGGGAACTCGTGCTGGTTGGGACATCTGGGTGTTCTTTCTGGCTTTGGCGGCTTTTAAGTACTCACATCCGAGGTAATTGGCGGGATGTCTTCCTCCACAATTGGCGCATGTTGCCGGCGTATCCCTGGTCTTCTTAGGATATTCCTTAGTGTGGTGCGGGCCACTACACTTTACACACCTGGCTGTGGCGTTGCACGTTGTTTGGGAGTGTCCCGTTCGTTGGCAACGGTAACACTGGAGCAGTTCTGTCCCTCGGTAGGGTTCGACCTCTATTCGACAGCACACGAGGTAGCGAAGTTCATAGATCTTTGTATTTGTGGTGCATTTCGGAAGACTGATGAGGAACAGGGGAAAGTTGGGACGATTTCGCTGCGCATCAGCTCTTCCTCTCATCTGGGAGATGGCTGCTGGTATGAATCCCTCCGACTTCAGGGCTGTTACTATGTCTTTGATATCCGTGTCGATGGGCAATTTCCTAATTACTACTTTTAGCGGCCGCATGGTGCGTGGGAGTTCTGTGGAGTATGATCGATTGCTTTGGGCGCAATACGCGTCTATTTTTGGAAAGTCCTCCATGATTTTGCATTGAATTTTCAGGAATTCTCGCCGCGGGTGGGCAGTGGGAGGGAGTTTGCATGTCGCTGCCAAGGTTTTAATTAACGTGTACGGTTTTTCCACGTCATAGATGTAAATTGGGGGAACTTTTCGAGATGGGAGGTTTGGTATCTCGTTTTCATCTTCGTAGTCGTCAGTTTCGGCTGCTGAATCTGGTAGCAGGCTGTTTGCTCCATTCCGTCTTCAGGAGAGGGATGTTCTTTCCGTATAGCCATGGGGGCGAACTGGTTCCTGTATTTTATTAATGTTTGGACCAAGCCTGTGGTGGGAGGTTTCACCGTCTTCTTGGGGCGTTCGAACCCTGGCGGGACATCTTCCTCAGTGGTGTTGTTTGTATCTGTTATTGCGATGTCCATTTTGTTAGAGTTTGCTTCTTCTGACAGACACTGTGAGTTCACTGGTGGATCCAGGGCGGGGAAGGCCTGCACTGGGAAGGGGCGAAGGGGTTGCTCTCTTGGATGTCTGTAACTGCGTCTTGGATAGCCTGGCTGATCAGCTGGGCCTTTGCTCCTGTCATCTGCTGGCTTCGTCTCCGTCGAGGGGCTTGTCCCAGAGGGGTGAAGCTCTCCTTGTACTTTTTCGTGACCTCGTTGACTGGGTTTGGGGCCCGTTTACGAAATTGGTTTGCCTGAACTGACATGGTGATCACAGGGGAACTATTGCTTCACTTGGGCAATGCTGCCCTGTGAGTTGCCGGCGAAATTACGTCTCTCCGACCAATCAGATTCGTAATTTGGGATCGCTCAGTTCCGCTACGTACAAGTAACTGAACAATAACTGTTTAGCACGGCTAAGTTGGGTGGCGTGTCTTGTAATAGCTACAGCTAATCTACTCCTACTTCTACTTCAAGTTACAGCATGCACACTTTAGCACTTTCCTAGCCACTAAAGTTCTTTCCACTGCGCTAATATGTCACAATAACCACACTATTGTTTATGCACACGGAAAACGTAAGTTGTCCCGTAACACACGCATCTTACACATATAATGATACTGATCACTTCTCCTATACTATCCGTTTTACTTTATGGGCAAAGGCTTACAATGCCTATTTATGCCCCTCCAAAAAGTCTGATATAAGTTAGAATCGAATAGAGGTAATACCACATGATTTTTTTTTTTTTTTTTTTTTTTTTTTGCCTGCTAGCAATTGCTAGCAACTACCCGAAGAGGGTTACGCCCTCTGTAGGGGAAGAGAGGTAGATGTACTATTGTAATATATGGAAACAATAGATGGGCTATGGGTGGTTAAAGAAGCATTTTTATTATCAAGCAATTCAGGTCATTATGGATTTAAGAACCATAATCATGAGGTTGGTTTAAGGTTTAGATGTGAAAGAGCATCAAAGCAGATGGATGAGAGCAGATGAGAATGAAGTGCAGTTGACATCACAACACATAGGTTTTGTTAGTATGACAAATGCGTGTTATCTTCTCGCCTAGGGGCGACGCTAGGCATTGATGAAGACAAGGGTGCCCTGTTAAAACGGTAGGTGTTACGGTGCATATGATGGCCAGATATGAGGGAGATGAGCATCTGAAGAATATGGTTCGTAGTAACGACTGTCAGGGTGGTCAGGGGGAATAGTGTAGCGGTAGAGAGTAAGCAGTAATGAAAGCGGAGGAATGAAAGCAGCAGAGGGGGAGAGATTACGGGCGTGTTCTTCAAATGTTTGCTGTAAAAGTGGATGGTTGGACTGCAGACGGCGGGTAATATATTTTGTGCGAAGTGTTTCCAGATGATAGAGGATGTGTGGAAACGTAAGCCGATCATAGAGGTCCCGAGTTGGACTGGGCAACTTAATTCGAAAGGCGATGCGCAAGGCATGTCGTTCAAGGATTCGTAGTTTCTCATAGTATGATGGTGGTGCAGATAACCAGGCGGTGAAACCATAAACAAGTATGGGTCGCAGAAAAACTTTATAGGTGTTCAGGATAGTAGTCGCAGAGAGTCCCCAGGTTGTTCCAGTAAGACTTTTCAGCAAATTGAGACGACTATATGCCTTTTTTGCGATAGCTTGTAAATGGGCCGACCACGTAAGGCGGTGATCGAAAGTAAGGCCAAGATATTTGACAGCACGAGAAGGTTTGAGAGGTACATCTTGAACAGTAAGATTCAAGAGACGAGGATTACGGTGAATACGAGAACGGTATTTCGGTGATAGGAATACAATAGCTTGCGTTTTCGTCGGATTTATTTTCAAGCGCCAGTGAGAGCACCAGTCGACAAAGGTATTGATAGCATCTTGTAAGGCCAAATTAAGTTGGTGGTACCAGTGGCGAGCAGTGCAGTGTCGTCTGCATACTGAAAGAATTGTACTGTAGCTGGAACAGCAGGAAAGTCGGCAACATATAGAATGTACAGTAAGGGTGACAAAGCCGATCCTTGTGGAACCCCAGAATGAAGAAAAATTGGAAAGGAGTAACTGAAATTAACATAGACGTAGGCCAGGCGACAAGTGAGAAAATTAAAAATGAAGCGGAGATAGGCAATAGGCAATCTGAGTTGCTTCAGTTTATAAATAAGAGCTGGATGCCAGACCTTATCGAATGCCTTTTCCAAGTCAAATAGGACCAAGCAAGATGGATGTCCTGTGTTAAAATGGTTGTAGATGGAATTAGTAAGGCGAAGTAGTTGGTCGTTGATGCTGAAAGAGGGTCTAAAACCAGCTTGTTCAAGAGGAAGACTGTTGTGTAGTGCCAGATAGAAGTGAAGACGTTTGACAACGATACGCTCCAGAATTTTGCAAAATGTTGATGTTAATTGAATGGGACGATAAGAGCTGACAGTGTGAGCAGGTTTGCCTGGTTTGAGAAACATAAGAGTCTTGGATGTTTTCCAGTCGACAGGGACATAGCCAGTACGAAGAATAAATGTATATATAAGAGAAAGCAAATATAAAACAGTATAGGGGCTTTCTCGAACGTGCCTGTATGTAATAGAGTCTATACCAGGAGCTGTGTTACGCCTATGAGCAACAACAGAAGTAATGTCAGATATCAAGACTGGCTCAGTAAGAGGGTTGTTCTCGGGAAGAGTATGTTGAATATTTGGTTGTAAATGTGGAGAGTCCAGATGGAGCCTGTCGACGGGATGAGGACGATGAGGTAAATCAGGTGTCAGTGGTGTAAATATTTCCTGAAGGTACTGTGCAAAAGCATTAGCCTTGTCAGTATCGGTATGAAGAGGCGTATTATTGTCAATAAGAGGGTAAGTTGTTCGAGTATTTTGCCCAGTGAGTTGCCGAAAACGCTTCCAATACTGCGTTGGATGAGAAAGAGAACCGAGATGATTGCAAGTTTTGATCCAGCTCCGTAGTTTGTAAGCTCTGAGATAGTTATGAACGGTGCGTTGAAGTTGTCGGTGGTGATGCAGGGAGTCTAGGTTGCCAGTAGCGACGAAATCCCTATAAAACTGACGAGAACGTTTTATCAACGGCAGGTATTGTGGAGGCAAAGATGGTCGAAAGGCAGAAGTAGTAGATGTAGGAATGTATTTGGCAGTAGCATTTTGCATGACAGTAGTCAGAGATTCGAGACAATGATAGAGGTCTGATTCGGTACTTGGTGGCGGTAGATCAGAAAGATTTTCTGTGAGATGCGATCGGTATGCAGTCCAATTTGCCTTATCATAACGATAGGTAGTTCGTGGAGGTATATCCTGAGCAGTAGCTGAACGAGTTGTAATAAGAAGTTTGATAGGAGCATGGTCGCTGCCAATGAGGTCAAGTACCTCAACAGAGCTACGATGAGAAATGTTGCTCGACACAATAACTATATCCGGGGTAGTCTGGCTAGAAGGCCTGGTAGGTTTCGGCAGTGGTAGTGTCACACCGGTAGTATGGCTAGTGATATAATTGAGAAACTGGTCTCGCTGAGTCGCCGGACGGCTATGTAAATTCACGTCTGCCATGATTATGTAGGTGCGAAAATTATTAGAGATGTATTGGAAGAAATTGTATGGAATATCATGACCAGGACGGATATACAAAGTTGCAACTGTTACATAGAGTTCTTTATAATATAAAGATGTGATAAGATGTTCAGGAATATTTTGTAAAACGGGTAAATGACTGCGAAATGGGATGGAAGGAGAAAACCCAATCGCTACTCCCCCGTTGGCTCGCCTGGCTGCTATGGTGCTATCCTGTCGTAACAATTGAAATCGAGGTATACGACATGTCATGTTGTGTGAGAGATGAGTCTCATTAAGCAGAAAGGCATGGATCTTTTCTTCAAGCAAAAGCGCTTCAAAGAGCGGCTTGTGCTGTGCCAGAGAACGTATGTTCAAAAACAAGAAGGAGAGCGCCATAATGCAATGAAGAGAGACATGGTGGCTTTTAAACCTCGGTTTCCAGTACATTTGAATGATAGTAAACATTATTGCCAGAATATGTGGGAGAGATGTTAACGTTGAAAATTGCCTTGGCTGCGTACTGAATTTGTTGAGCGATGTGGTTACGTAAGAATGGGTGAATGTTTTGTAAAGACAGAGTAAGAAATGTTAAAAGCTGATGGACAGTTACAGGCTGTTGAAGAGCGGGATTTGTAGGTGGTTGGATTTGTTCAGGTATGCGCAGTGGCACTACTGTTTCTGGTTTTGATGGCTCAGGAGCTGGTTTGGATCGGCATTTGTAACTATATGTTGGGTGTGAATTTTCTTGACATGTGGAGCACGTCGGAGGTGATTTCAAGTTAGTACAACTACGTGTAGGATGTGGGCCGGAACAGTAACCACACTTAAATGGGTTTCTGCACTGAGATGTAGAGTGTTGTCCATAGACCTGACAGCGCTCACAGCGAAGAGGTAATGGAGAAGAAGTCTTGGATGGTTCCACACGATGGCGCTGTTTGTAGATATATGCACCACGAGTTAGCAGGTCATCAATGGTCTGCTGTGAGTTTGTAAGTACGCGCACCATGTATGTCGGACCATGGTCGCCTTTGATCCGGATGCATTTGATGATAAGGTAGCCCTCTAACTTGAGTTCTTCGAGGATCTCATCGTCGGTATAACTCGGATCTACCCCACGAATAACTACAGAAAGAGTAGGTGTTTTCTTCGGCGGAGGTGGCTGTTTGGTACGTTGGTCACTGAGTTTGGTCATTGTAGATTGTTTTCCGAAAATCTCGAAACTGAACTTGTTCCGAATCGTACGGAGAAACTCTGGATCAGGTGTCTTGATAATCATTCCGTTCCTGGTCTTTATCATTTGAGTAATATTGACACGAGGCAGGTATTTAGTAATCTGAACGAAAAGAAGTTTTGTATTTGTGAATTTCGGGTCAAAGTTCTGAAGCAAATAAGAATAGATAGTAGGTCGACCCGGGGGCGGTAGATTAGGAAACTGGTTATCATCTCGAATATCAATATTCATGGAAGATTCAGAACTGGCGTCACTGATTTTATGTTGTCGTTTAGCAGGCGGTAGTTTTGTTGAAGCTACTGGTGAACGGGAGCGAGCTGAAGAGCCCTGGCTGGTAGAGATCCGTTCCAATGAATGACATCTCCGGCGCACCGATTTCCCGGAAGAACAAGAGGGTTGCGGTACAACTGGTGGTAAACCGGAGTGTTGGCTACTCACAGGTTGAGATGCCATAAGGCACGTCTCGGTTGATGATAATCTTCGTACTGTAGTAAAGTGTAGTGGAAATAATGATGATGATGAAGAAGAAATGATGTATGTATGATGAAGCTAAGCTTCCAAAAATCTTGTACACTAGTGTGTACGGTAAGGCAGTATCCACTCGGGTGAAACCCTTAGTCTCTCTCACTCTCTCGCCCGAAACTAAGACCTGCCGTGCTTGCGTCCACAAGCACGTAATAATCCTAGCCTAGACTTGACAATGCAAGCAGTGCCTCCAGTGAGAAAGCTGGAAACCAGCGAAGTATCACCACATGATGGTAGTTATTCCCTTTTAATGCCAGGATGCACCGTAAAATATTGTGAGAAGGAAAGTATTAATCCCAATATTTATCGAAAACTGTGTTACTGAAAAAAGAGAAGAGAGTAGTTAATTCATAGAAAATAAAGAGCTAAGAATGTAGTTTTTAAGATGTTGTTCTTTAGCTATGTTTCTAAACATTCGGAATTGCAATCATAGAAACTACGCTGCCACCTATGAGCAACTGCTGTAACTATAAACTGGAATTCAGCTGTAATAAGCTAAATATATTAACTTTTATATATTTCCTAGAAGGACGGACATTGTTAAAAATGTGTAGACTACGTTTTGAAGACGAATCTTAATTTAGTAGGACCACTTTTGAAAATTATAAATATTTGCGTACCATACGTTTGTACTCCTTTTGTACCGGTTTGCACAATAAAAGAAAAATCGTTTGTACCAGCAACGAATTCGATACAATCGAAAAATAAAGTGGTCCTTCTAAGTTCATCTGAACATAGCAGAAACATTTTTATATTTTTACAAAGTTTGAGATTTTTTGTACAAATAGTTTCTACTGTGTTCGTACCAGATTTTACCATAAAAAGCTTCGATTGTACTAGCCACAAGTTGGAAATAGTCGAAAATAATGAAGTCCTTTTAAGTTCATGTGAAAATAGCAGAACCACTTTTATATTTCTACAAATTTGAAGATTTTTCTACACGAGTCGTCTGTGTTGCGTTTTTACTGTAAGATTTTTGCTTTGTACCGGTCACAAATTCTTAAAAATCAAAAACTAAGTGGTCCTTCTAAGTTCACGTGATCAAAGCAGGACCACAGATAAATTCCTACATATTTTAAGATCTTTTTGTACGAATAGTTTGTACTGCGTCTGTACCGGATTGTACCGTAAAAAAATTTCGCTTGTACTTGTCTGAAATTCAAAAAATCCAATAAGAATGTAGTCCTGCTAAGTTCAAAAGAACATAGCAGCACCATTTACAAATTTCTACACGTTTTAAGATTTTTCTGTAGGAATCGTTTTTACTGCGTTTGTAAGAGATTTTATCGTAAAAAGTATTGTTTGTTCCAGTTTCAAATTAAAATAAAATGAAAAATTTAGTGATCCTGCTAAGTTCAGTGAATTTAGCCGGACCAGAATAAAAATTTCTTCAAATCTGAAGATTTTTCTGTACGAATCTTTTGTAGTACGTTATTACCGGACTGTACTGTAAAAGTTTTCGTTTTTACCTGCCATAAATTCGAAACAATTAAGAAATATAGTTGTTCTGTTAAGTTTACGTGAACATAGCATTACCACTGATAGATTTCTACGAATTTTAAGATTTTCCTGTACGAATCATCTGTGCTGCATTTTTACGGATAGTAACGTAAAAAATTTCGTTCGTAGCGGTCTCAAATTCGAAGAAATCGAAAAATAAAATGATCCTGCTAAGTTCACGAGAAATTAGCAGGACCAGAACACACATTTTTACAAACCTAAACATTTTCCTGTACGAATCTTTTGTACTGAATTTGCACCGGATTGTAATGTAACAATTTTCGTTTACACAAAATCTTCGTGTTTGTAGAAATTCATCACTGGACCTGCTATGTTTACGTAAACTTAGTAGGACCACCTTACTTTACCATCTTTTCGAATTTGAGACCGGTACAAACAAAACTTTTTTCGGTATAATCAGGAACAAACGCAGTATAAGCGATTCGTTCAGAAATATATTCATTTTTTTTTTTAACATTTGTATTCGCGTCCTGCTAAATTCACGCGGAATTAGCAGGACCATTTTATTTGTCGATCTTTTCGAATCTGAGTGCGGTAGAGACGAAAATTTTTACGGTACAATCCGGTGCGTGCGCAGTGCAAACGATTCATACAAGAAAATCTTCCAATTAGTTGAAATTTGTACTGTGTTCCTTCTAAATTCACGTGAACCTAGAAGTACCACTTTAATTTTCGATTTTTTCGAATCTGAGTAAACTACAAAGGAAAATTTTTACGGTGCAATCTGGTACAAAGTTAGTACAGACGAACGATATGCAAATATTTATAATTTTTTTTTAAAGTGGTACTGTTAAGTTCACACTCGTGTACGAAAGTATGTGTCTGACTGTAGCGCAAAGAGAATAATAATAATAATAATAAAAAAGATTATATCGATTATTAACACTGTAGTCTCTACATATGCAATTCACTCTGGAATATCATAATTACTTTATTGCTGTTTAGAAAACTGTAGAAATGTAACCAGTTGAGGGAACGAAACCAAATTTTGTAAGAGTGCATTTGAGAATACTCTGAAGTAATAGTTCCAGTAAAATTAAACACAAGAACTCTACCAGTGGGGGCAATTACCCCTTGGACAGGGGCAAATCAATGCCAAATTTTCACCAGATTTAATGTAACTTTTTGGTTCTGCCCACACTGAGAAAAAAAAATGTAGGTGACGTACTTAAAAAGATAGGTTATATGCGTAATTCCTGTAGTTTTTGGACTTAACGTACACCAGACGTATAACTGAAAACGCATGTTTTATGATTCTTTCTGTTTAAGTGTCCCATCTATACGTACTTTCCGTATGAAACAATGTAGGTGGTCAGGATCTCACATACAAATGGACGTATATAACATATAGCTGACGAAGGTAACATAAGTATATTCATGTGATATACGGAAAACTGTTAGATGTCAGACATCCTGCAACGGCATGATGTAACATCTAAGAGCACTGCCTATGTAGCATACGGATAACGTATGCTCCGTACTGATTTCTATAGTAAGCAAGAGGATACCGTATATTTGTACAATATACCGCTGTCCGGAGAACGTATTTTTCTCTGTGCAATTCTTAGTATATATTATACGTTTTATTACAGTGATTATAGTATTTTAAACCTATTTTTCAAAAAGAAAAAATAACTTAAATACTTAATAATGTACACTTAGTACTTAAAAGAGAGTATCAATTAAATTGTTTTTTTACTATTATTATTATTATTATTATTATTATTATTATTATTATTATTATTATTATTATTATTATTATTATTATTATTATTATTATTAATGTTCTGATAAGTACAAACAAAAACAATATCCAACACCATTTATTGAATAGGGTGTTACTAATGGTGGCATAATTTCTATTTATTGTAAATTATTTTGTAATATCAATAACATCAGGAGACATTCTACCAAATATCCGACTATGTAACAACTTGTTCTAATAACGTGAAATACCAATAAATATATTTACCATAGGTTGAACCATTTAACGAACATCAAGATAAACAACCTTTTATGTAGGTCCTAGTAGTTGAAGTCATTATTATTCACAAAATCTATCTTATGAATTTGTACAAAAGCTGAACACCCTTACAAGACTAAAGCTTAATAACAGATTCTACCAAGTATTTGAAATCTAACCTTCTTAAGTTTGATATGTAAGTAAACCATATCAAAGTCAATATAACTTTATGAAAAAGCGTCTATTTTTTTTTCAAAATACTCCAGTCAAATTAGGCTTTAGCCCAGACATTTAAAATAACAAAATAAAACTTGCTGGGATATGTAACACTAGTTATGATGTACTTCTGGCAAACCCCAAGAACCCCAAGAATCCGGTGACGGGCTTTGGAGGCATGGCATCATCAATATGGCTGCCATCAAAATTCATAGTGAAATCTTTGAATATGTATAACCTTTCACGTAATAAAACCAAGACGTTCATTTTTGTATCAAACTGAAGAGAACGGATAGAAAAAATTCTAGAATAAATTACAGTTAATATCTAGAACATAACCTGTAATACAGAAAATTTGTAGAATCGAAGGTTTTCTATGAAATATATCCACATAAACTGCAAAAATTCACTGTTCTAAAGTTTTCACGTAAATATCTCGCTGTCCTTAGACTGCTAATACTTGTTCTTGAAAAATATCGTATGCTATTTTATTAGCTTTAAAACGACACAAGTTTTATTTCTCTATCGCAAAAAGTGAGGGAGCTACGTGAATTTATGTGGTTGAGCACGCAATCCGCAATATACTAGACGAGCATAAGTTAATAATAAACACTTGTGACCAGAGTATACAGTATACATTTATTTATGAAAAAACTAAATTACAGTGTCATGGTTTCGACAACTTTACGTTGTCTTCATCAGACACTAACTCGTATTCAAACTGACGTTTGGTTCCTTATGGTCATAATTGTAACTCTCTTGGAATTAATGGGTCGATTTTGAGAGTCTCTGCAATTTCTCTTGCATCCGCTAGTAGCCGTTGAAACCTTCTATGGATTTGCATAGCATCGAAATGACTTGGCAAAGTTGACATAGCCTGGGAAAAGTTCACGAAGAACATGACCTGCTATAAACTATACCAACTCCCCTTCCACTCTGTCTTCTAGGGTAAGGTAGACCGAATAGGCTCACGAAATAGGAAAAAGAAAAATTACTCAGAATTATCTTACATTAATTTCTAGTTTCTTCTTGTTTTATATACACACATCCTTCCCTGACATTTCTCAATTCGTTTGGTCTTCTTATTTACAATTTTTATGAAATTATTCTTAAAATCAAAAGAGTTGTGCGGGACCCTATTCACCACATCCATGTCGGCTGAAAAGGATGAAGGCGTAGGATGAAAGGGGTCATCAAAAATACATTAAAATACATACAATTATTTACATTTTCACTCAATTACATTTCACACACAATGACATTTCTGTATTGTACACTGACAAATTAACATCCCAATATAGTACTCTAGAAGTATTCGTTGATGAGGAAATTGTATTAAATTTTAATAATGTTTTGATAAAGTCTGACGCACTTTATTTCAATACAAATGTTGATGAATGTAATTAGTCTCTGGTAGATATTGCGTAAGTACACTTACGTCAAATAGAAATTCAAAGCCTAGAAATGCCTATACGTGTCACAAATAACAGTGGTGCCCCCCCCTTATGTCTATGACGCACCCCCCCAATTGTCTATCCGTAGATGTTCTTCCATGAAAAAATCTTCTTTCGATTAATTTTACCCCCCCATCAAACATATTTATATAGATTTTTAACCCCCCCAAATATTTCAATGACGCAGTTTGCGTCATAACCCCCCCTTGTGGGCACCCCTGCAAATAAGACTTTTTACCTTCAGCTCTGACGCAGACATCTTGATACCCTTCTTTACCTTAATCAAGACATCTGATCCAAGAACGTAAACTGTGAAGAGGACCGTAGTATGACAGAAAGCAAAATTCGCACACTGTACTTACTACTGATTGTTAGAACTTTGTGTTTGCACATTTTCTGCAAGATCTTCATCATCAATAAATGGAAATGCTGGATCCTAGACGGTTGTGATTTCACTCATTTGGTTTTCAGTTAAGCTCCTTGAAGATTTTCAGGTGGTGTAAGAAGACCGTAAAGCGGGGACGTTTTCTTCTGGGTTACAGTTCTTCGTGTGATCTTTTTCTTCGGTGTTGGCAAAGGTTGTTGGAATTATGTGGACCGTAAAGCGGGGACGTTTTCTTCTGGGTTACAGTTCTTCGTGTGATCTTTTTCTTCGGTGTTGGCAAAGGTTGTTGGAATTATGTGGAAGCTACTGAAGATTGTTTTTCACTAACAAGCTGCAACTTTTCAACATTACTTACATTTTTAGCGACCTTAAGTTGCTGAATTTCTAAATTATGAACTTCTGTGATCATCCCTGCATTTGCATCCGTTTGTTTTCGATGGTAGAGGGCAGATACTCATGCTTTTTAACAACTGTGTCGTTGAAAGGATACAAGCCAGTAGAAGAAAATCCTTGTACTGCTATACGTGGCGTGGCAGCTCACATCCACACACCACTAGAAATCTGCCCGAATGGAAATGTAGTTGTCTTCCCTAAAACACCTGATTCTGAAGCAAATAAATCGGACTCGTGATCATAATAGGATTTGAGAGGTTTGAAGAAGGGTTGATCAAGAAACTTGAGTGTGTGGGTGGCGTGAGGTAGAAGGCATATCAGTTGTAAATCATTTTTCTCACAAAATTCCAAAATTAATAAACTTTTGTGTGCACTATAACCATCTAAAAGAAGTAAAGATTTGGTGGGGGTCCGGTGAGCCTAGAAATGCCGCATGCAACGTAGAAATGTTTCCTGGTTTACCAGTCGGAGTGAGTGACTCTTAAGGATGTGTCCAACACTCGAAATGCGATGGGATTTCCCTATATAATAACATGGCATAATTCTTTCCAAAATATTATAAAAACTATTTATTTTATACATTTCAAAATTCGTCCAAATGTTTGTTAGTATTAATATTGCATGTTCACTTTTACTTTTTTTGGTAGGGTAATATTAAAGCGCGCTAATTAAAAATTAATTTTCTTACATTTAAAAGCTGTTTAACTTACGGTCTTTATGTGGCACCAACGCAAAACAGCAGATAGGAGGCTAAGCAGATAGTTTCTTTCATTCTCTGCAACCCGCTAGGTCACGTGCGTGAACTCTGAGTTGTCCCCGCAGACGAAGATACTAATGGAATTCAGATTGACAGCAGATAAGAGCAAAGTCAGTTTTCTCTCTCTTCATAGATTATAAAGATTTCATTGATTCTGCGTCAACAGCTCGACGAATCGTTACCTGTAGAGGGATATTGGAACTAACGACGTACGGAAGTTTCAGAAAAGCTCTCTGTGTTGCTTTCAAGTGAGGGAAGTGTTCATTTTGTAAAAATTGTTTTGAACTGAATTGCAAACACGCTTATTTGTCGCATCAACTGACAAAAGTTTGCATAGAAATCAGAGGATTTACTCTATTGTGATGGATAGCGAACTGCAAAATAGTTTCAATAATAAATAGTTTCAATTAATTAATTCTTAGTTACATAACATAGTAAGAAGTCTTATTGTTAGAAAAAACGGACGATATACTAAATGCTAGTACTTACTGTCTGTTAGGTATATTCGTATCAAAATTGTCTGACAAAACTAGAAATGAGTAGAAATAAAGAACGGTCTCTACTATTCTTTTACTACATATATTTTATTTACGTATCTGCATTTTGAGTGGCATTGAGAACCCATTTTTCTTTTTAATGAAACGAGACTACAGGAGCCTACGTTTGAAAACAGCAAGTGTGAAACTAATCAAAATCAAATATTTTACACTTGCGTATACTGTAAACACGGCAAATTACAGGCAATGTGTCGGCAATCGTACTTACAAATAAATTTTACTATTATTCTAATATTTCTACTTCATGATGTTTAATGGATTGTCAAAAAACATTACAAGACTAGTGGGTTTGAGAAATAGGCCGCTGCTGTGTTAGACACACAGAGATTAACTGACGAGTATATTTTAAATGTATTAATTAATACTTAATTTAGAAAACGAAATGTCATATGGAGCCGAAAGGCCATTTTATACCTAAACAAAGGCAAGGAAATGTGGAAGTCGGGTAGAGCATATGTGGAGAGTACATCATCCTGCTGATATTCTCCTGATGGGACAGAAGAAAATCGTAAGAGAATATTTAAAAAAAAAGAACTTTTTGGTATCACTTATCGATTTTGCTCTATGGAGCTATGGATTTGGTTTTGGTTTGATTTCAATTTAGCGTCCTATTCAGCAACGAGGCTATATAAGGCATGGACTTACAGCTAAACGTGAAAGCCGAAACACATGAGCTCCCGCCGGGAATTCAACTCAGGTCTCCCGCAACAAGACACATACACTATCCACATAGCCCCGAGGGGCTCTATGGAGCTTGAAAACGAAAGAGTGAAATTGTTTTACCATTTCCTGTTTCAATACTGAGATACAGGTGAAGATGGTATTTTTCTTCAGATGCTCAATCCATTTTCGAAAACTGTCGTTATCTACTACCAATTTAGTTTTATGGCGATCAATGTTAAAACCGAAAACGGTTGATTTCTTCTGCTTCTGGTTTGAATGCAAGGTTAACGGAAGAAAGATAACCTATTCTTGAGACACTGTATGAATTCCCGAAAATTACTCGATATCTCTTATAGCTCACCTCTGTTGTGTGGGGTGGCCGGTTCGATCCTAGGTCGCGCCAAGTGGCTTTGTGGTGGCCAAACACCATGTGTATGAATTTTCTCGGGGTTATCCTATTTGCTCAAACTTTCTTCATTCCACCATTTCATTCATTCTGATCATTACCGTGTCCTTTAGCTTAGCCGACATAACCGTGGGACGTAAATCTCAAAGATTTCATTTCATTTCTAATTAATAACCTAATGCATTCTACAGTGCTCTATTTCCCAATAGTAGCGTAAAGATTGATTATATGCTTGCAGATTGATATGCCATAACATTGATTATTCATGCAAAGAAATGTACCAACATCTGTCAGGTAGTCGCTACAAGAAAGAGTGATATATGTTTCGTTCAAATAGTGTTCTCTATGGTGCCACCCTGTATATATATATATATATATATATATATATATATATATATATATATATATATACTCACATAAAAATCAAATGAAGAAACTCCAAAGATTTAAAAAAAATCTTATTCCTGTTCTAGAATTCTTGCACAGAACACCCACTCAAATGTCCGTGCTTTTACTCGGCTTAGCAATACGATAATGGACAACTTTTTAACATAAGCACTGGGAACATGTGCGTACTTGAATCACATTTATCTGACTATTACAAATTAAGATATTCTCCTCTCTTCGTTAAAATCAGTAGTTTCGCCTATATCTATCATGCTTATTTTTGTCACGGAGGAAATTGACGTCATAATGTACAAATAGATTATGCACGAAAAAATATGTTTTTAATGTTTTTACTGCTGAGTTCCGAACATCAAGAGCGTAGAATAGATCTATTTTACAGCAAAATTGTGCTATATTTAAGATTGATTGATTTTGACAATATTGTTATAAATTTTAATTTAATAAATTTATATTGGTCTGTTAAATTGAACATACACAACGGATGTTTTAGTGACCCATGAAACAATTGCACTAAATATCTAAATGTATTTAAAAACGGGAAGTGTCGGAGACGTTCAGTGTGGGAGACGTTCTGTGGCTACAAAAACCTAAATACGCGAAATAATTTCCATCAGTCTTAGCCTTGTGGCCCCTCCTAATCCTTAACCTCCACTTTATATGTTAGGTTAAGGTTGTACTCGTCAAAAGTATTTATTGCTTTTCTTTTAGAAGTTGACTATATACAATCATTGCTTTATCCAAACATAAATGTAAACTATAGCGGAGGGTGTCCAGATTGCAGGAAAGAAAAAACATAAAGAAAGATGCAGTGAATTTCTCATGTTTGAAAATAATGTTGTGGAAAGTAGCATACTATTTGGGTTTACAGTCGAAAATTGTTTTAGTTGTTAGTACTCTTTAAAGTCTAGGGAACGCGGTGGCTCAGCGGTAGAGCTCTCCCCTCTGGTGCTTCGGGTCCCGGGTTTGATGCCAGCCCCTGCCAAGTGAACACCATGTACCAAATTTCTCAAAAGTAAATCCCCACGTTAAGCGGGTTTGCATATCCAGGCTCCTAACTATGAAAACATTTACGATCACTCTAACCCCAATCATTTCACAGATTCAACCTGTTGTATATAAGTTATTAGGACGTAAAATTGAACATAATTTATACGGAAAAAACTTTTGTGCATTGCAAGACCTGTAACTGCCAAATATTCACCACAAACTTATAGTCGTATCGACATAAACAAATAGAAGTGTGGAGCAGGAAACTACTTTACCCAAAAGTCAAAAGAGACTCACTGAAGACATACGAACTGGTCGAGCGGTTTGGGTCACTAGTCTATCAATTAGAAGTTTCTGTGTTCAAACCCTGAAGGGAGTATTCTTTTTTTGTTTTTTTTAATGTATTCCTATTTTCATCAGAGGACTGAGAACATTTCTTTAAATAAATCTTTGGCAACTACTTTTCTCTCAAATTCCATTAGAATTGAACATTATATGAATTGCAAATCTAAAATCTACAGCTGAGAACAAAATATTATGTTCAATATTTCATTATTATCCTTTGATTTGTAATGAAAAACTAATTATAAGCATTGACGATTTCAGAAGATTCTTCCCTGGTAATGGTCAATATATGATTGAGAGCAAACTGATAAAACATTATTAGTCCACTTTGAGCATGATCGAAGATAACTTATGGCCACGAAGGGGGAAATTTATGTCGACAGAGTCTCAAATTCTCCCACAGGTCATGCCCTGAAATCATCAGTTTGAAAGGTTTCCTTAACAAATAGAATATTACATTTATTTCTCGTTCTACGTTTTGAAATGCAAAAATCATAATTTTAAAGTGAATTATAATACGAGATGCATAAAGATTTATAGAACTAATGAAGTAAATATTCTTGTGTAAGTTATCAATTTCTAATCAGATTAAAACTCGAATATTCGTTTGCATCGCACTTTAAAGTAAATCCTCTCTCTATATAATTCTTACTGGAAAGTATGTTTAACTCCAATTACTTAATCAATATTTTTAATAATATATTTTTATTGTAATACTTTTACTATTCAATGTTGTATACACTACATTTCCCAAAGCAAAACCTCGCAAATGTGTAGTGGAGTAGTGAATATTATCAAATAAATTATCATTTTGTTTACGTAAATACATCATCGCCTCATTTGAGACTTCGTACTTTAAATAATAATAATAATAATAATAATAATAATAATAATAATAATAATAATAATAATAAAATCATAGCCATACCCTTATCAGAATTTCAGGCTTAGTCAATAAATGAATTTAACGTGGTCTCTATTCGATGTTCTATTTAATCGAATCCGATAGAAATACAAAGAGAAACTTCGAGAACAAGTAAAAGAAAAATGTTACTTTGGTGGGATTGGAAGTAACTTTTAGGAGTTCTTTGCAATTTACAAACAAATGCCTTAGGCAGTTTTTTCTTTACTTTAAGTTAACTTATTCACCGAAGGTATCTGAGTAACTTGTCTCTATTTTCTACTCGGTTATATACGTTTTACAATCATTTCCGTTAATCTTGAACGACAGGAACACGAATACAAAAACATCTAAGAGAATTAAAATTCCAAACTCCCCCACCGGGAATCGAACCCGGGATCCCATACATCTTAGGCACACGTGCTAGCCAGATGTTTTGTTTTGTTTGTAAATTGCAAAGAACTCCTAAAAGTTACTTCCAATCCCACCAAAGTAACATTTTTCTTTTACTTGTTCTCGAAGTTTCTCTTTGTATTTCTATCGGATTCGATTAAATAGAACATCGAATAGAGACCACGTTGAATTCATTTATTGACTAAGCCTGAAATTCTGATAAGGGTATGGCTATGATTTTATTATTATTATTATTATTATTATTATTATTATTATTATTATTATTATTTAAAGTACGAAGTCTCAAATGAGGCCTAGCGGGGAAAGCAAGTGAAAATGCATTTTGTAGTATCTGAAGTTTACACCTATTTCATCCTGCTGTAATAATGTTTACCGTATTCGTTACTTTGAGGAATGATATATGTTATTCATATAGGTTCTATTACATATTCGTTCATAAATATTATATAAATTATCAGAATTATTCATGATCTTGCATGGAAAGTCACTGGCGCATTCACAGTAGACAGACAGTGTAATTGAAAGGTGAGTTCAACAGATATTATATATTTCGCCGACATTATTTAATAGCTATGTAGAAGAGATATGAAAAATGAGTTTTCATAATGAAGATGGAATTTCGGTAGGAGATATAAAGATTAGGTGTATACGGTTTGGGGTTGATATGATTGTTGTTGCAGAATCTAAAAAGAAAATTAATAAAATGTAGAAAACTTGAGAAAGGCTTCTGAAGAATATGGGATGAAAATAAATGTTAGAAAGACAAAATCCATGGTGATTGAAACGAAGCGATCGGTGTCAAATATAGAAGTAGGAGCGGGAAAAAAAACAGGTGACTAGTTTTTGAGGTCTGAGTAGTATTATTCGTGATATGACATGCGAACGTGAAATAAAAGCAAGGATAGAAATGGCGAAAGAAGTCTTTAGGATGAAGAAAATACTATTTTGTGGGGCCTTAGAGTTGAAAAAAAGACTCATAAAATGCTTCGTGTACTGTATTTTACTGTATTTATAGGACAGAAACATGGACATTAAGCAGAAATGATGAGAAACAATTGGAGGCTTTTGAAATATGTGCGTGGAGAAGAATGGAGAGAAATACCTGGGTCGAGAGGAAAACGAATGAGAGGGTTGGAAATGGAAGGAGAAAAATATTATTAAGAACAGGAAGAGAAACTGGTTGGAATATTGGTTAAGAAGGAACTGTATCATGAGGGATGTGCTACAGGGTACGATGGCAGGAAAGAGACGAAGGGGACGAATTAGACTATATAGAAACATAATTAGGCTATTGGCGATATCAAAACAGAAAAATCGTATGTAGAGAAGGAGAGATTAACAGAAGATTGTAGAGCATGGCAGCTTCTCAGCTGAGGTAAGTGACCCGCTGGTAATGGCGGAATACTTCTGATATAATGATGCTGATGATGCACAGCAGAAACAGAAAGATCCACTTTACGGGCATTGCTAATACGAATCACAATGCAAATTTCTACAAGTTGTCAAAATGCCTAGCCCTAAAGGCTGTACAGAACTATCTGTTAGTCTGCGAGAAGAAATTATAGTGGTGTAAAAGTGGAACAAACTCTCATTCAGATAGCTTGGGTTTTGGGCTGTGACGAGAAAGCAGTGAAGAAATTGATTTAGCAGTATGTCAAATAATAATAATAATAACAATAATAATAATAATAATAATAATAATAATAATAATAATAATAATAATAATTATTATTATTATTATTATTATTATTATTATTATTATTATTATTATTATATATTTCACAATTCATTTCTGCCAGTAGCTTTCGGCCCCTCACTCCCACTTCATGCTTACTCAGGAGGAAGCTGTGCGTCCCCGGGTTGGGAACCACTACTTCTCATTAAGGAATTCTGATAGCCTGTTAGAAATTAGCATTCTGACTAATATCAGTAAACTGCATTCTTCTGTTTCTACTGCGCATACACCAGTGAATTTCCATGGAAGATCATGAATAATTCTGATAATTTATATAATATTTATGAACGAATATGTAATAGAACCTATATGAATAACATATATCATTCCTCAAAGTAACGAATACGGTAAACATTATTACAGCAGGATGAAATAGGTGTAACTTCAGATACTACAAAATACATTTCATTCGCTTTCCCCGCTGGTCTAGTGGCTAGCACCTGTGCCTAAGATGTATGGGATCCCGGGTTCGATTCCCGTTGGGGGAGTTTGGAATTCTAATTCTCTTAGATGTTTTTGTATTCGTGTTCCTGTCGTTCAAGATTAACGGAAATGATTGTAAAACGTATATAACCGAGTGGAAAATAGAGACAAGTTACTCAGATACCTTCGGTGAATAAGTTAACTTAAAGAAAAGGAAAAACTGCCTATGGCATTTGTTTGTAAATTGTAAAGAACTCCTAAAAGTTACTTCCAATCCCACCAAAGTAACATTTTTCTTTTACTTGTTCTCGAAGTTTCTCTTTGTATTTCTATCGGATTTGATTAAATAGAACTTCGAATAGAGACCACGTTGAATTCATTTATTGACTAAGCCTGAAATTCTGATAAAGATATG